>NC_091149.1:3521219-3798719 GCF_041381155.1 Argopecten irradians
AGGGATTCTATGTAAATCAACACTAAAGTCTATACCTAAAACTGTATTTTTTTGTGATACCCCATTGCAAACTCCATCGAATAATACAACGTAGCAGAACAAAGAGAGATAACCCTTGCATTAACCATGCGCACCAATCGCGACATCTCTGAGTAATTTCCGTGAATCTTCAGAAATATATCACATTTCCGACGATTACCGGAAATTTCTCCGAGGGGATCCGATTGCCATGCGCACCTGTTAGACCAACCGATGGATGATGATAGCATATATGATATATATATATACCTCAAAAGCTTCCAATTAAATCCCGCAGGTAGGGCGTTAGAATTGTATGTGCCTATGTCCCTATTGCATGATCATAAAAGGCGACTAAAATTAGGATATTAAATTTTCTCTTCTTCCTACATGTAATTACCATTCTTCTTCCTTAGGTCTCCTAGCACCTAATTTTTTGGCCTTCAGTTGCTCGCCGCTGTGAGCTAGACTGTGGGTTCTGTCCCCTGGCCGAGACACACCGCAATCTATAAAAGTGGTAGTATCGATCGTTCAGCATTAAGAGAGTGGGACGACTGGCTCCACCATTGTCAGTACAATGTGACCGGGTGGGGTGTGTTGCTTGTTGTCTTCGGCTGCATGCTTCAATGATATAGCACTATAAAAAGGCAAGATTTTCGCTTGTGAAATGTTCAACAAACTCGCTCGCTGTCGGCCATTACACATTGTGGTCGAACATCTTGTATGCCGAAACCTGTCCCTTGCTCGTAGAGTAATGCTACCTTTGTCTAGAACTGCTCAAATCGCCCTGACAGTAGTCTGTTTACCTTATTAGGTTAATTGCCTTGCCTAAAAAATCATTTTATCATCTCCACAATGGTTATGTAGTTCATTTGTTTAACATGCGTGACTTTAGCTCGGATATGGGTACAGCATACATATGTACATGTATGTTGTACCTGTTTAATCGTGTTGATCAACGATTTGTAATTACTACGGTATCAATTAAAATACTAAACAATGACGTGAAATTTGTCAATATCTTATGTTATATGTTTCATAAGAAATGTAGAACAATACATTTATGCCATATTTTGCTTCTTGGCTATGTAAAACTATTAGCCTGAGTGAATTGTCACTTTAAAGTCAACACGCCTTCTTTTGTCTACTTCATCTAACATCCCAGTACTAGTTTTTACTAGATTCACATATTGAAGTGTGTCCTTGAATCGAATGTTCATTTCTGTTAGGTCAAAAGAGTCTTGTTCAAGTATTGTCACGTCTAATTTATTAAAGATATCTTTATGAAAAACATATTTATTTGAAATTGACTTATTTCCACTCAACATTTTTTCTCAACTTTGTCAGATTATGTCTTATCCTGTCCAATGCGACCCCCATTTTCTATCATGTTTCTTACGTTTCTGTCCGATCCTGTCTAAGACACGTTCCTGTCAGAGTCTGCCCAATTCGGTCCGATCCTGTACACTGTCTTTCCTGTCGATACAAGCGCAGAAAAGAGGTTGGTTACAAACGGAATATCATCCGCCTAAAGGCGATTGCAGGATTTGCACTGGCTAGTTTCCGCAATAATTTATCGGTTATATTAACCTGAACTAGTGTAACACATACAGTACATGTAGACTTGCACAAGTCAATATGGTACATGACCGATGAATACTTTAATGCAGTACATTGTACTATTTAAATCTTTGACAAAAATGATACAATAAGTATTAAAATAATAATAATAATAAATCAGAGAAATTGGTTCATATGAGAAGCAGTCATATTTTTACAATTCCAACTAAATCCTTTGCTAATATAATGGAATTCAAACCATTGCTTCTGTACATTTATTTGAATTATTAATGTCTTGTTTTTCTTCTTCTGTAGGTGGTACAGAAATTAAGAAATTAATCTCGCTTGTGGCCGATGTAGCTTGTTTGTACGGGATGAATTCAAGAATTGACTTCTGTTGAATTTCTTTTGTTCAAATTTTCTTTTGATCTAAGGTGATTCTACAGGGTTCAATACTGGGTTCTCTTTTGTTCCTCGTATATATATACAGTATTTACGCAACTTCACTGCTTCATTGATAGTAATTTCCTTTAAGCTGAACTGTAGAAGTGGCCACCACAGGATAAAGTCCAATTTTATTTTTATTTTTTTTTTAATCGCATTTTGATTTGATTTTGCTAAAATCTAAGCAAAAATAAAATTTATAAAGCAATGGATAAAGCTATGCTATATGGATTTGAAAAATGAATTAATATATTGATATACATGTATTTTATATACAGCTGCGTGCATTGTAGTCTTATTATCAAGAACATCAAAATTCAGTACTTATGGGTCTGGTCACAGGGACCTGGTACGTTTTTTTTAACCAACAGAATACATATATATTATAGTATCAAGGGTATGAACTCGGCGGTCGAGAAAAACGGACCTACTTTTTTAAAACCTTGATTTTTTTAATAAACGGGCTCTATAAATGTGAAAATAGGTTTTTTTTCTCTACCGCCGAGTTCATATACTGGTGGTTAAAAAATTCGTGCCATGTCCCTGTGTTTCTGGTATGCGTGTATGCAACAGTACCCTGAAGTATATCGAGGATGTACATGTACGTATGTAAAAAAAGGAGCGGGTCGGTGTGACTTGTAAATAGTGTTAAATACGGTCTCTGTCACTCAGCTGACGGAGCATGCTTCTTTGGCTCAGTCGGTAGAGCCGTAGATTTCCACGCCGGAGACCCGGGTTCGATTCCTGGTCGGGGCACTCGACAGGAATGTGTATTTTCCCTGTTCTTCTACACGTATACGCCTTTTTCGATTATTGTTCGTTTATGAATTAAATACGGACCTGGCGATTTTACATTGTTTTCAGACGAGCTTTGACAAAGCCCTCACAGGCCTGTATTAAAAACTGCAGGTCCGTCAGGATTTATACTTGAAATAATGCCTTTAACAAACGGTCGAACCGGTTGTTCCCAATGAACGAAAACGGCCCATGTGTATTCAGGAAAATATAGTCGATAAAAATGTTTTGAACTAGATAGTATTTATGTCCTACATGTATACTCCATCGAGCTGGATTTATGTCCTACATGTATACTCCATCGAGCTGGAAAAGGATAAGAAACCACATCATCATAACCATGTACTGTACCTACAGAATTAGCTAATTACCAAAAGCTACCATGCGGCATCATTTATCAGAAAGCAGTTTTGGTAAAGTTTGAGATAGCGAAAAGCTTGCATTATTCTTTTGATGGGGATACAATCAGCTCCTTATTTGTGTGTTATCAGTCTATCTGCAGTGAGCAGAGTCATGTAGCCTAACATTATATAATTAGCTACGTAAAATATATAATGTAGACTAGGCCTACATGTATTTACAGTTGCGATGCATACTGAGACAGCGATCAAGCTTCTTTTTGTTCAACTGGACCACGTGCACGGTAATCATGTATTGGTGTGGCAGGGTAATCAATTAAGTAATCTACTTAGTTATCTACACCAGACTTATTAAAGACAATATGAAACTGAAAGATAGATGTCTGGTGTAGAGCCAGAGCGCACGCACACTAGTACGCGTACATGAAAAGGTGGAACTCACCGTTTGGCATTGGGCCGGCCCAGGTCATCTCCGATTCAGACTGACCACCGAGAAGTGTCACTTACCATGGTCTTTTCAACAAATGAATAATTTATCTACCCAAATATAGCAACACATTGAGATTAGAGGTGATATTTTGTAAGCTGTCTGAATAGGAGATGACCTGTCCTGATTCCAAACAGTGTCGGCCAGTTCCACCTTTTCATGTACTAGTGCGCTCTGGCCCTATACTGTACACCAGACATCTATCTGTCATAATGTCTAAATCTGGTGTCAGGCCTAGGGCCAGAGTATCTCGTTTTTTATTTGGTTTAGATTTTCTCCTCTCCTGTTACATATACATATTCCCCCAACCCACCATCTTCGATACTTCAGGGGTTCCAATCACTTACGATCTCTACTCCCCTGGACTACAGTGTATCTCTGAACTGGAGGCAACAGAACAGGTTATTAAGTCCTTTGATGCACAACAAAAGAGCCGTATAATGGTACACTGTGGTTGACTGTGTGGCTTTGAAGTTGGGCGTCACGTACTCTCTCTGTAGTCTTCAAAGGAAATTTTTGCTGGCCTGTGATTGGTTCAGATGTTTTCCTCTGAGCTGCCTCCAGTTTTACTATGAGATATAGTCCAGTGGTGGTTATAACACAGTGATAGTAACACCTGGAGGATGCTCTTTCTATGAACTGCCTCACAAACAAGTACAAAGACAAACAAAAGAAGGAATTTTGGAGGAAAAATATTGACCAATAAAAATATACATTATTTTACTTATAAACCATTCAAATTCTTAATATCACTTGATAATAAAGTTGATTTACCCTGACTACATGTAGGCCATACATGTATGAACCTAAAGGTACACAATATTTTTTTTTTTTTTTTTTTTTTTTCAAAAAAAACCCCCACATTCTTCATTCCCCAGACATATCTCTATAAGTTGAAGGCTACCAAGGGCCTTGGGGTCAGCCTTCATATATAAATAATGTCCCCCCACAGAGGGGCTGTCACACATCACACATATCTTTCATCCCAATCAAAACATCAACACAATATTCTGTCATTTGCAATACTACGTAATAACTATACACATGTATATGATACCTTATTAGTGGATCATTACCATTGTTGTGCTTCCTCTGACAAGATAATGATTTTAAAAATTAAAATTTATCAAAACTGAAGAAAAGAAAATATGTATAGAACCTGCACGCACACAGATATATTTGTCTGCCTGTAGTCAGTAACATATATACTGTGATTTATGCAGGTAAATGTTCAATGTAGCTCTATCAATAAACAGATAAAGCATGTATGGACCGGAGGTCCCAGGTTTGAACCTATCAGCCCCGATCTGACCGCAACATTTTCTCCTCTCCTGTTACATATAACCCCTTCCCCCCAACCCACTAGCATCCTCGATACTCCAGGGGTTCTGATCATTTACGGTCTCTACACCCCTGGGCTATCTCATAGTAAAACTGGAGGCAACAGAACAGGTAAGTTAGTCCTTTGATGCTGCCTTTAGTTTTACTATGAGATAGTCCAGGGGTGTAGAAATTGTCAGTGATTGGGACCCCTGGAGTATCGAGGATGACCCACTAACAGCTGGCCATGCGGGCTGGCTTCTATACAGCAGCCACAGGAAATAACGCTTACTGACAAATCCCAGCTATTAAAGCATATGATATGTTTAAAAAGCTGGATAAAATCAGATGCTCTATCGATTAAAGATGCTCCACCGCTGACAAATGGTAATTTTTCACTATCAAAAACAGGATCAGATGATTTGGTATTTTTCTTCAGTTACAAAAGTTACTTACTTCCCACCATTGAAAAGTTTGAGCTTCTAATTTCACTTCAAGGTAAAAATATTATAAATAATTAATTGCATCCCGAAAAAATTCCTTGTTACTATGTTATATATAGAATGAAGTTTTGACTGCGCATGCACCAAAAGCAAAATAAATTGTTTTGTATAATTTTTTGTGTTAATTAGACATATATATACACGATTAAACACCAATTGTTGTTCAAATGATGAGTATCATTTATGGTCTGTCGGCGGTGGAGCATCTTTAATCTTTATGTAACTGCTCGCTGATGATTGGTCCACACCTGCTACATAAACCTCTCCCTGCTTTATCCAAGTCTGCTCCTTCAAAGAGACAACAGCTAGCTCTCAAATTTAATTTGCAAATCCCCTGCTAATTAAGCCACATCTCCTAATGATTGAAAGATGGGGTGGCAAGCTCACCAAATTTGTAACAGGACAGAAGAAAATTTATATTAATTAGCGGCCAGTCCTGGGATCAACTGGCACCCTCCAAACATTATAAGCAGATGTATGTTTGTACATCAGAACTATATGTATATTTATAATTCAATTTTGTGTGTGTTTGTTAGTTAATTATATATAAATCTCAGAATAATCATAGTTTTACTTTGTGTGTGTTCCAGATGCGAAGATGAAAGAGATCATTGCAACCTGTTCACTGTTCAGACTAATGCCAGATCAGCCATGACGTCGTTCACAATCAGAAATTAAACTGTTGTCGGATCAGCCATGACGTCGTTCACAATCAGAAATTAAACTGTTGTCGGATCAACCATGATGTCGTTCGCAATCAGAAATTAAACTGATGACGGATCAGCCATGACGTCGTTCAAATCAGAACAAACTGATGACGGATCAGCCATGACGTCGTTCACAATCAGAACAAACTGATGACGGATCAGCCATGACGTCGTTCACAATCAGAACAAACTGATGACGGATCAGCCATGACGTCGTTCACAATCAGAACAAACTGATGACGGATCAGCCATGATGTTTGAAACTACATGGGATTACTAAATAAAAGATTCCAGCAATGCCACATACATGTAGATACAAGGGATTCTAAACATGTCTGAAGACACCACTGATGAGGGGTTTAGTGAGGAAGCAGAGATTGAACTTCAAACAGAAGAGAAAGCTTACAAGTGTGATGTGTGTGGTAAAGGCTTTAGTCAGGCCAATAACTTACTTAGTCACACCCGGATACATACGGGAGAAAAGCCATTCCAATGTGAGGTATGTAGCAAGGAATTCAGTCACTCTATCGCCCTCAAAACACATCAGAAGGTCCATACAGGGGAAAAGCCGTATAAATGTGAATTCTGCGGAAAAGCGTTCAGCCAGGCATCTAACATGCAGATTCATACAAGAACACATACAGGTGAAAAACCGTTTCAGTGTGAACTCTGTGATAAAAAATTCATAAGGAAAGATCGCATGTTAACTCACTTCCGCGTACATACAGGCGAGAGGCCGTTTAAATGTGACATCTGTGGTAAGGGGTTTAGTCAGGCAGCTAACTTGAAAACCCATGGAAGGACGCACTCAGGGGAAAAACCGTTCAAATGTGATGTCTGTGGTAAGGGCTTTAGTAAGGCTGGGAACTTGCAGGCACACACCCGAACACATACCGGGGAGAAACCATTTAAATGTGATGTCTGTGGTAAAGGATTTAGTGAAGCGTCAAGTCGGCAGACACATCTCAGATCTCATACAGGGGAAAAGCCGTATAAGTGTGAAGAATGCGGGAAGATGTTCCGTGACATCATCAGTCGGCAGAGACACATGATGACACATGGAGACGGACAACCCTTCCAGTGTGGGGTCTGTCTGAAGGAATTCAACTGGCTGGTCAGTCTACAGAGACACATCAGGACGCATACCGGAGAACGACCGTACAAATGTGAGGTCTGCGGAAAAGGTTTCAATGCCAGCTCCAACCTCAGTGTCCACGCTAGAATACACACGCAGGAAATGATGTTTAAGTGTGACTTTTGTGGCAAGGGGTTTAACAGGGCAGAACATCTGAAAGCCCACACAAGGACACATACAGGAGAGAAACCGTACAAATGCGACATCTGTGGAAAGAGCTTTCATGTGTCTTCATACCTGTCTCGACACTCAAGAATTCATACAGGGGAAAAACCATACAAATGTGATGTCTGTGGTAAAGGATTTGCACAGGCTTCACATGTACAGGTTCATATCAAAACACACACCGGGGAGAAACTGTTTAAGTGCGAGGTTTGTGGTACAGATTTTAGTCGTGCGAATAACCTAAAAAATCATATGAGGATACATACAGGTGAAAAACCATACAAATGTGAGTTTTGTGGGAAAGGCTTCCGACATGACACAAGTGTTAAGTTACATACAAGGATTCATACAGGAGAGAAGCCGTACAAATGTGACGTCTGTGAAGAAACATTTCGAGGCTTTGATGGTAAGCAAAGGCACATGAATTCACATGAGAAGTCATACCCGTGTGAATTTTGTGAAGAAACGTTTCAAGAGCTAGAGAGTAAACAACAGCATATCTGTGATAAAAATTCAAGTCAGCAATCAACGCTAAAAATTCATATTAACACACATAACATTCCACAGGAGCTTTCCATGGTGAAGGAGGAAGGCACGTAAACTACACATTGATATTTATTGTCTAGTCAAAAGGTACACTTGGTTTCTTTAGGTCAACACCTGACCATACATGTACGTCATGGTGACCTATTGCCGTCGTGCGTTAACATTTATATTTTTACGATAACTTGAGTAAAATTTAATGAACAGAGCTTAATTAAGGAAACTTTGTATGTAGATTAAAATTGGAAAGACCCCTAAGATCTCGGACAAGTTCGAAAATCAGCTTGATGTGACTGTAACTTAGAGTTATTGCCCTTTGCATTAATAGTTATTAATTGGACCTTATGAACACGATAACTTAAGTAAATATCTACCGTGATTAAAGAAACCTTGTATTTAGACTAACATTGGAAAGATCTCGTTTGAGTTAGAAAATCTGCTTGATTCAACTGTAACTGACAGAGTTATTGCCCTTTGCAATAATACTTATTATTGGAATGGACCTTAATTGTGAACATGTACACGATAATAGATATATGCACTCAGCTTAATTAAACTTTGTATGTTGACAAACAGTGTAAAGATCTCTTTGCACTAGTAATTATTTTTGGACCTCGTTAACTCAAGAGTAAATATTCACCAAACATAAAGATGCTCCACCGCTGACAAATGGTATTTTTTCACTATCAAAAACTTGTATTGAGCAAAGGATGTAGTATTTTTCTTCAGTTACAAAAGTTACTTACTTTACACTATTACCACCATTGAATAGTTTGAGCTTCTAATTTTACTTTAAGTTAAAAATATAAAGAAATAATTAATTTGTTGCATCCAGAAAAAATTCTGTGTCACTATACCCTATATGGAATGAAATACTGATTGTGCATGCATCAAAGGCAAAATAAATTATTTTATTATAGTTTTTGTGTTAAATAGACATATATATATAGAGTTAAACACCAATTATTTTTTTTATGTAGACTAAAATACAAAAGATCATGGGCCAGTTTGAAAGTTGGCTTGATTCGGTTGCGGGTGATGGAGTTATTGCCCTTTGCAATAATAATGATTAATTCATTGAATTAAAAAATTACTTCCAGGATTAATTTGTATTGTGGTATTCCTTAATGTTCACAAAAAAATTGTTTCCTATTTCGTAAATTTTTTGTCTAAAGGAACAAAAGTTGGCAAGTAAATGACATAGCTAATTTGTATCAAATATCAGGTGGCCGTTAAGGCCCATGTTACATCTAATTAACAGTCAGGCTCAAGTTCATATAAGGATGTGCCAGGTTTGGTGGAAAGCTGGAGTACCCGGAGAAAAACCACCATTGAGTCAGTTGTCAAAACCTGGAGTCTGATATCCCGGATAAGTCATTTAGCAGGTCCCTTCCTTACTTGTCATTATTCTAGCCATAGGTGGGAGTTGTTTCGAGTCTCTATTCATACTATTATCAAAAACCTAAACATCATTTATATAACTTCTTCAGTTGGATTCAGATATTAATCTGTTGGTATTGTTTTGTGTGTTTTGTGAAGTATCAGAGCATTGTGAAAAACCGGTGTAATATTTAATATTGTTGTAACTTGATGTTAATTGTTAGATTTGTAGAATAAATTAAATTATATAGCAATTAATTCTCTATCTTTACTTGATGCCACAGGGACATGGCACAAATTTCTTACCAACAGTATTTATATAATACATATTATAGTATCAAAGGTATGAACTCTATGGTAGAGAAAAACTGACATATTGTTTTTAATCCATAATTTCTTTAATACACAGGCTCTATATAACAGTAACACATATCTTATCTTATAGTTCATCTTTCATTTGAGTGATTGATGAACAAAAACAAAATTGGCCAAGTATTAACCAAGATTTGGCCTGATGAACAGAGAAATATACCAAAACTAGACTAGGTAGAAATTTCCCTGTCCGCTCTAAATGTCGTCGTTCATACCCTTGATACTATAATATACATATATCAATACTGTTGGTTAGAAATTCATGCCAGGTCCCTGTGCTTATAGCCATCCTGTATACATTTCCATATGACTGCTAACTCTGTAGCTTGCAACAAGATTTATTATAGTGGGACTGCAACCAACCAAATTCAATACAATGTACATGTAATACAGTACGTAGTGTACAGGTAGTAAATCAACCAATTTATTTTCATGAAGGCGAAAGGAACAAATGACCATGTTTCATCTTGTACACAAGACTTACAGCGAGGATATAGTTCTTGTACATCATGCCGGGCCATCAGCCCTGATGCATGGTATAGTTCAGGCTCCAGAATCATCATCAAACAGTATTAGACTTAGTTTTGGCTGAGCCAATAAAATAACGTCGTTTGCGATTGTTGATTGTGGATCAAAACATTCACTCATGGTTACCAAAACATAACGAGCAAATACAGGTGCACATTATGACTATTTTAATGAAAATTGAAAAATCAAACCCAGAAACATAAAAATTTACAAAAAAATACAGTACAAGTACACAAGTATGTTTATACTGGCATACAGCCTTAAGTCTGGGAAGTGAATCTCCCGCAAGTTTGAATATCAATAATTGATTAAATATCTTACCAATTCAAAAATTAATATTAAATCATACAAATTACAAATATTGTACAAATACAATAAATATCTTTATTGTGATTGAAATGTTTAAAACATCAAATTTATTAATATTATTTAGGAATTGATGACCAGTCTAGATGCATTAAAAGAGGTACAAAACTCTTTTTGTATTAAAACACTTTTTTTCTTCTATAAATTGAACATTTATACCAACTAAGGTAATTAGTACATGTATATAAATTAATGTTGAATAAAACAAAATGAGCTCAAATCACTCACCTTATGTCTCTAAATACTATGAAGGTCATTATTGAATGAATAAAGATTATTTTACCTCTGTGACCATGAATGAAGGTCAAGGTAATTCATTTCAACAAATTTTGTTGCCTTTCATCCCAGCATGCTATGTACAGTCATAAATTGAAATATCTAGGCTTCTTAGTTAAAGCTAAGACATCATGTGAATATTTTAGCTTCTTAAAACCCTTTGAATTAACATCAAGGTCATTCAATTGTACAAACCTGATAGCCATTCATCCCAACATGTTACAGGCATAATGCCGGGTTTCTAGGCCTCTTGGTTATTGACAAGAAGTAGTTTAACGATTCTAGACTATTAGACTCATGTGACCTTGAATGAAGGCCAAGGTCATTCATTTGCACAAACTTTGTAGCTCTTCATACTAAGATCACACTGGTCAAATATCAGGTATATAGACCTCTTAAGTATTGAAAAGAAGTTAAAATAGTTTTAAGATTTTAACCTATCTGGCCCCGATTTCTTAAAACAAAAGTGTAGACTTTAGTCAAAACTTAAGATATTCTCCTTATGTTAAACTCTGTGACTGCATGAAGTTCGTTTTTTACTTAAGTTTTGAGATATCAGGGCCCCATGTTAATTTGAATGTAGGTCAAGGTCTTTCATTTGAACAAACTTGTTAGCTCTTCATACTAGCATCACAGTGGTCCAATATCAAATATCTAGGCCTCTTAGTTATTGAAAAGAAGTTGTTTTAAGATATTAGCCTATTTGATCCATGTGACCTTGAATGAAGGTCGAGGTAATTATTATCTTAAACAAACAATTGGTAGCACTTCAACCCAGTATGCTATATATATATATATATATCAGGTCTCTAGTTTTGGAGAAAAAGAAATTGTGTATATATGGTAAAGTTGATCCACAACGGATGCCATAGCACGGCATAATATAAGCTCACTTGCCCTTTTGGCAGGTGATCATGAGCTAAAAAACCTTTCCATCTGTAATCTATAATTCCACATACAGCTACAATGACATTTTTCTTTCATAAGAAGAATATAGAAATGCTGAAACTATCGTCTTATACAGTAAAACCACTTGGTACAATTTTTTATACAATTTCATTACAAATGACCTCTATACCAGGACACCTGTCTATAAAGGACATTTCTGCTATGCTCCTTTGGTGTCCTTTATAGACAGGTTTGTAATTAAAACAGAAGTTTTTCAATCCAACAAAGTTATAGTATTTCACTGAATTTCTCCTCATTTCATAACAATGAAATTATCAATTACGTATATTTTAGGTGATAAACCAGTAAATAACTAAAACCGATATACCGTTTTCGCTGTAATTAGCACTCCTCCCCTATAAGTACCCTTTCCCTTTCTGGAGAACGCCCCCTTGCCATTGATTTAACATTGATTTACAACAAGTGGTGCCTTCTAAAATCAACTTTGTATTACATGAACTTGTGAGTCTTTTATATATATATATATATATATATATATGAATCACAATATCATGTGTCTTAAATGATATGAATGTTTACTGTAAATGATTAATGTAGATACAGGAAGAGTTAAATTATGGATGACCTTTTTTCTTCCACAACTTACATTTTAGTATACTAATATTGTCATATTTGTTACAATTTTGTAAAAGCCCTGGGCACCAGTTACGGAGAATACGGTAATAAAGTTGTATTGACAACTTCTACAAGTATATCTTTCAAATATTAGCTGTATTCAATCCTACAGATGAGCTAGGCCAATCTTAGAAAGATATTTGTTTAACTGTATTCAATCCTACAGATGAGGCCAATCTTATAAAGATATTTGTTTAACTGTATTTAATCCTAAAGATGAGGCCAATCTTAGAAAGATATTTGTTTAACTGTATTCAATTCTACTGATTAGGCCAATCTTAGAAAGATATTTGTTTCTCCTTTCCCAATCTTGTCAAAATTGGGTAGGTAGGTGGGCAATTTTCTTTCCTCCTTTTCTTTTTTGAAAGAAAAGAAATTTTAACAAATCTAAATTCTCAACATGATGATAGACTACTGTATACTATTTAGGTAAAGCCAGTGGAATGCAGGTTAGTTTTGAATCATGTAGATTTTACTTCACTTTGTTTAGTTTCTTCATACAGAAGAAAAAAACTTCCTCAGAAACATGACTGAAGACATACGGTATTTTGAAATGAACATAGAGGAGGAGAAACAAACATTTTTTAAATTTTGGCCTGGATTTTTTCTATCAGTGGAAATTCGTATTGATCAATCACTAAAAGTTTTTGTCTCCATGTTGTTGAACATGTTGGTCTCCCGAAATATCTCAAGTTTGCGCCTTTTCTGTTGCATGTGTTTTGGCATGAGTGTTCAGGTAACCTTTAGTATAACACTGGTAACCACAGACTTCACATTGGAAAGGCTTCTGTCCAGAGTGTGTTAGGACATGACAATTCAGCGAAGATTCCGTCTTAAATGCCCTACTACAAACCGAACATTTGTACGGCTTCTCCTTAGAGTGAGTATCCATGTGTACTTGTAGGTGATTAGGCAAACGAAACGACCGGCCACAAATAGTACAGTCATATGGTTTTTCTCCAGTGTGAATTCGTCGGTGGTTTTTGGCCGTAGCTAACAGTCGGAATGTCTTGCCACAGAACTCACATGAGTAAGGTTTCTCTCCCGTGTGTAGCCTCATGTGTGTTTTGAGATAAGACGCCTTGACAAATCTCTTCCCACAATACTCACAGGCATGCGGTAGATCCCCGTAGTGAACCCTCATGTGTGTTCGTAGAGTTTTAGTTAAGGAAAACCCTGTACCACAAATTTCACAAATAAATGGCTTTGTTGTCATTTGTTTCACCTTTTTCTGATGTTGTGTGATTTCCGACTCCACGATTTCTTCTCCGCCTAATGTCTGATCTCCCCAGTGAACTTTCTGGTGTTCACGTATTTGTTCTGCTTCACTGAACATCGCTCCGCAAACATCACATTTGTAGATATTCTCCAACACCTGCACGCCAGCCTGTTCATGTACGATGTTGACCTGTTGTATAATGTTAAATGGACCATTCAAGTCAAACTCAGAACGAGTTTTCACACCGTCTGATTCCTGACGCGAAGCTTGCCCATCGACTGTCGGTTTAGGTTTACGTTCCTTCTTCTTATGGATTCTCAAGTGATTGTAAAAACCCTTTTGCGATGTAAATTCCTTGCCATCACATTTATCACATTTGAAACTCTTTGCTCTTGCGTGAATTTTCCTGTGTGTCTTAAGATATTTTTTCTTAGTGAATGTCTTATCACACAATTTACACTTGTAAGATCTTTTTCTTGCGTATTTCTCCCTAACCTCTGTTTCAGGTGAGTCAGTAGGTGGGAAGTATTCTGGGTCGTCGGAACCATCATTATCATTTGATTGGTTGTCGTCGTAATCTGGTGTGACAGATTCATCTAACACATGAACGAGTATATCCAATGAAGAGTTATCAAGTCTTTGATCTTTGCTGACATCATTTCCTGTATGAGACAGATTTTGAGTTTCTGCATCATTTCCTGTATGAGATGGATTTTCTGTTAGTAGCACATTTTCTGTATGCAAGTCATTTTCTGTATGTGCATTACTTTTTGTACGAGAGTCATTTTCTAAACATGAGTCATTTTCTTTTTTCATATTACTATCTTTGGATTCCTTTTGCTGCTCCTTTATATGCATTCTGGAATGTCGTTGAAGGCCTAACTTGGTAGAAAATTCATTTTCACATATTTCGCATTCGAAGGTTTTAGCTCCTGTTGTATGTGTCGTCTGATGGACCCGCAGATCTTTCATGAGTGGGAACCTCTTACCACACACATCACAGCTGTGCGGCTTTTCTCCGGTATGTTTCCTACTGTGTACCTTCAGAGCCTTGATCGTGTTACAACGGTAACCACACAGCTCGCACTGGTACGGCATTTCCTTGGTGTGAACCCTGCGGTGTAATTTTAAGTACGTTTCTACACGAAATCCCTTTCCACAGACGTCACACTTGTAGCGTTTCTCTTTGGAATGCGTTTCAATATGCGGCCCTAAGTGATGCTTCTCACGAAATGACTTCCCACAAATCTTACATTTGTATGGTACAAATCTTACATTTGTATGGTTTTTCCCCGGTTATGAGTCTTCCTGTGGCTTTTAAGGGTTGTGTTCGTTCTAAATGCCTTTCCACAAAACTCACATTTGTATGGTTTCTCCCCAGTATGTAACGTGCGGTGCTCCTTTAAATAAAATGCCTTGACAAACTTTTGACCACAATACTCACATTCGTGTGGTAGAATCCCACTATGAGTTCTCATATGTGTCGCTAGAGATTTAGTTAAGGTGAATCCTTTACCACAAATTTCACAAGTAAATGGCTTGGGTGTCTCTTCTTTTACTGTAACTTGTTGTTGTTGTTGCTGCTGCTGTTGTTGTTGTTGTTGTTTCTGCTGTTTATGTTGCTGCTCCAAAATCTGCTCTCCCCAGTGAACTTTCTGGTGTTCTCGTATTTGGTCTGCATGACTGAAATCCGCTCCGCAAACATCACATCTGTAGATAATGTCCGTGACTTGCCCACAAGCCTCGTCCTGTAGCACAACAGCCGGTAGTGATTCATTCCAAAGCACGGAGATGTTTGTAAATTCTTTTGTGTTACTGCCGATGTTATTCTGTACGCTGCCTGATTGACTACCATGCCCCGAGTCATTGGACACTATAATAATGTTTCTCTGACTTGAATTATTCAACACTAATCCCAGTTCAGATCCTGAACTATTCATCTTTGATCCTTGTCCCTGAACTGAACACTTCAAATCTAATACAGGCCCTGATCCAGAGCCATTTGCCTTTTCTCCGTGTTCCTGGCCCGAGCCCTGTAATCCCGGGGTCATGAGCTGGTAGGGGTCGCCGACCACCTGAATGATACATCCCAAACCTGAGGTATCCGGTTGGACAGCTGCCACTACAAATTGACTCAGTGTTGACTCTCCTTCAGGCATTGGACCTGAACTGATCATCTCTTCTTCGTGTTCAAGACTGAAACTATTTGACTCAGATGTAGCTATAGTGTCTGACTCTAATTCTGGCTTAACTCGAGGACTTCTAGATTCCAATCCTGGTACAACTCCAAAACTATCAGATTCCAACTCAGGCAAACCTCCAGAACATTAGATTCCAATCCAGGTACAACTCCAGAACTATTAGATTCCGATCCATGCACAACTCCAGAACTATTAGATTCCAATCCAGGTACAACTCCAGAACTATTAGATTCCGATCCATGCACAACTCCAGAACTATTAGATTCCAATCCAGGTGCAACAGAACTATTACTCCAGTACAAACTATTAGATTCCGATCCATGCACAACTCCAGAACTATTAGATTCCGATCCATGCACAACTCCAGAACTATTAGATTCCAATCCAGGTACAACTCCAGAACTATTAGATTCCGATCCATGCATAACTCCGGAGGTATATGTTCCACACTCATGACTATTAGACTCTATTCTAACCTCCAAACCAGAACTACTCGACTCTAATTCTGGCTCCTGAGGCTCAGTTTTCAAATTAACAAGCAACCCTGATCCATTCAAATTCCTACACGAAGGTTCATCATAAGCTGTTTGCGTAGACATATCTGTTTTTTCCTGGTGTGGTTTAGTACAGTGTATTTGAAGGCGCTTTTCAGATGAAAACTCTTCGTCACTGAAATCACGTATCAACTTTTTGGTTTTTGAACGAGATTTTTCATGTGACTTAACACTCCTTGACACAACTCGTTTATCAAGTACACCGTAATTGTCTGATTCTTCTTCATGATCACTGGAACGTTTTCTGTGAGCCGTCGTACGTTTTCTAGCAGACTTTCGTATAACAGTCGGTTGCTTTGATAAATCTTCCGGCTGAAATTCATTACCAGTAGAGGAGTTGGTCAATTCCATGCTTTGCAATTCATCAGAATGGTTCTCAGAATCTTTGGGGCCTTCCTCCAGTTCGATGGATTCCTTTAGGACTCTAACAAGAATATCTAAGTTGACATTGTTTGGCTGTTGATTCGAGTTGCTCGTTGTCTGTGGTAGTTCACACGGCTGTTGAATCATCTGATGGATATCTCGAAGATGACGTTTAAGGCTACTGTTGATAGTAAACTCCTTCCCACAGATTCCACACCCATATATTTTGGGGTTCTTGTATATGTGTATTCTGTTATGTACCTGTAGCGCCCTCTTATTCAGAAACCGTTGATCGCAGACGTCACATCTGTACTGTCTATCACCTGTATGCTTTTTCATGTGATGACGCAGACTTGTTTCAAAGTTACAGCGAAAGTCACAAACCACACACTTGTAAGGTTTCTCTCCCGAGTGTACCCTCATGTGAAGATTTAGGTTGCAACGATATTGGAATCCTTTACCACAAACACTGCAATTGAACCTCATGTCTTCCGTCTGTTTTTTGTCTTTGCTTTTCTGACAGGTTTTACTGTGTTGGATAAGGTTGTCTTTTCTGGAAAAGGCCTTGTTACAAATTTCACATCTAAAACTTTCTAAAGGCTCTTCAATTCTTTGCCATACATTGTTCACATGAATAGACTTTTTTTCACTAACAGTCTGTGACTTTTTGTGCTTTTTGTGTGTTTTAGTTTTTTGACCCAAATTATTTGCATGAACAGATTTTTCTTTGCTATCATTCTGCGACTTATTGTGTTGTTTGTGTGTTTTGGCTTTTTGGCCTAAATCGTTTGCATGTACAGATTTTTCTTTGCTACTATTCTGCGACTTTTTGTGTTGTTTGTGTGTTTTGGCTTTTTGGCCTAAATCGTTTGCATGATCAGATTCTGCGACTTTTTGTGTTGTTTGTGTGTTTTGGCTTTTTGGCCTAAATCGTTTGCATGATCAGACTTTGGCTTACTATCTTTCCGTGACTTTCTTTGTTTTTTGTGTGTTTTGGTTTTTGGACAAGTGTTGTTTGCACCGTCTTCTTTATTATCGTTTTGTGACTTCGGTTGTCTGTCCGTTTTGGTTTTTTGAGATAGACTGTTTGCAGCGTCTCCTTCAGTATCAGTCTGCGACTTTAGTTGTTCATGTGTTTTAGTTTTTGGGCATAGATTCTTTGCACGGATGAACTCTTCTTTATTATCAATCTGCGAATTTGGTTGTCTGTTCGTTTTGGTTTCTGGAGATAGACTGTTTGCAGCGTCTCCTTCATCATCAGTCTGCAAATTTGGTTGTTTGTTCGTTTTGGTTTTTGGAGATGGATTGTTTGCAGCGTCTCTTTCACCATCAGTCTCCGACTTTGGTTGTTCGTGTGTTTTGGTATGCACGCTCATAGAACTCGCGCTCCTACATTGATAATCACAGATTTTACACTTGTAAGGTTTTCCTTGGGTATCTTCTGCATGTTTTTTCATATGATTCTTCAGACTTCTAGCTAACTTACATTGATAACCGCAGACATCACATTTGTATGGCTTTTGAGATCCATGTATCTTTGCGTGTACCTTGAGACGAAATTCTGTCGAAAATTCCTGCTTACACACGTCACAACTGAAGTAGGCTTTGTCCTGCGGCTTACTGTGATTTACTGCTGTTTTGCACTTTCGATTACGACTCTTACGAAGCGAATTGTTGGGAGTTTTTCCTCCGGTATGTATCTTTCTATGAAAGCGCAATCCATTAATGCTTCGAAATTGTTTACCACAAATTTCACACTTATGTGGTTTCTCATCATCCAAGTGCATCTTGATGTGCTTTCTGAACGTGGATACGAGTTGAAATTTGTCACCACAGTACTGGCATAGATGTTTGTCTGGTTTCTCGCGGAGGGGTCGGGGTCTCCAACCCTTGTGTATGATGCGATGATGGATTTTCAGAGTTTTGGCTGACTTGTACTCCTTCCCACAGCTCTTACAGAAGTACACCTGAGGCTTTTTTATCTCCCAGTGTATACGCTGGTGCTCCCTGATCTGGTTTACTTCCTGGAACTCCTTACTACATAGCCCACACCTGTACATCTTCTGTGTTGTTTCTGTACCACCTTGCGAGTTGGCTGCCGGGTTCTGAAGCTTTTCTTTGTTACCTGAAGAGAGCTTCTTCATATCGGCCACGATAACGTCGTCTTTGTGACGTACGGTACGTACCTCCAGGACATCATGTACGTCTACATCCACGTCCTCCTCTGTCTCACTGTGTACAGAGGACACACCAACATCATCATCAGTTATACCACTCTTACAATCAGCTTCTGGATCTTCCCCAGGAATGTGTTTGTACTTAAGCTGAGTCTCCCCACAATGTCCTTTGTTTGTTATATCCGGAACGTTTACATTCCTCTCTGCCTGTGTCTGAGTGAATTCATGTGTTGAGCCACTAAAACCTTTGTTTGTATCACACGAAACATTCACGCTATGGTCTACATGTGTCTTGGAGAGCTCATAAGTCAAGTCAGCGGATCCTAGATTGTTTATGCTTCCTGGAACATTCTTCTCACTCCGTGTCCGAGCAAGTCCTTCAGTTGGTTCACTAGATCCTATGTTGTTTACCTTATCCGGAACATTTCGATTTGTGTGTGTCCGGGTGAGTACCAGAATTACGTCATTAGAACCTTTGTTTGAGATCTTCAGACCATTCTTGTCCACATGTGTCTTTCTGTGTTCTTTGAACTTCGAGTAGTCGGCAAACATATCGTCACATACGTCACACTTGTAATCGTCTTTCCCTGTGTCTTTTGGTACACTGGTGCGTATGTCTATACGATAGGAGACCCCACACATCTTATCACAAACATTACATTTGTGGCCTTTATTATGTAGTGTGTTGTGTGTGTCAACTGGGATCTCACCTGTGTCCACTACGGAAACCTCCCCTCTCTGCTTCTGACATGTGTGGGTTTTTGTTTCTTCCGTCTGCTGGGAGTATGTGTGGTCACACTCATTGTGGCTATGTGGTCGACTTTCTTGCTTGTCGTTCACACAACCGTGTCCAGTCAGGTCAGATAAATTGATAAAGTAAAGTTGGCACACGCCACACTTGTACATGTTTAGCCTCAATTGGAATCCAAATCAGCGTTACATCTGAAAAATAAACAAAATAAAATTAGAATTGTTACCCAAAGGGTTCAAATTTCCTTTCATTGCAACAGGGCATAGTTTCATCACCATTCTATAACTTTACGAAATTCTTAAAAGTTAAAATCTCCTTAGGTATTACAGAAGTTATGAAAAAAAAGTTATGACATTTTTTTCTGAGAGAATTTCAAGTTCAGGCATTCCTTAAAATCATTAGGAATTGATTAAGAGGGTATTTTTGACATGTCAGGTTTTTACAACCATAATAGACCTATCTGGTATAATATTATATAGCAACAAGCCTTTGGTCTACTTATTCTGAATTTGCATATTACAGAGTTAACTACACTTGCGGCTAGGTATTGATTGTGACGTCATGTGTTTGCAAGCGTAATGTCATACATCTTGGAGAAAATGACATGAATTGCGCTCAAAAAATAATGACGTAACAATTGATACCTACCCACAATGGAGCTAACTCTGTAATATGCAATGACGGAATTGTTGGACCTTTGGACTTCTTATAGTTGGACCTTTGGACTACTTATTGTTGGACCTTTGGACTACTTATTGTTGGACCTTTGGACTACTTATTGTTGGACTTTGGACTACTTATTGTTGGTTGGATATTATTGTTGGACTTTGGACTACTTATTGTTGGACCTTTGGACTACTTATTGTTGGACCTTTGGACTACTTATTGTTGGACCTTTGGACTACTTATTGTTGGACCTTTGGACTACTTATTGTTGGACCTTTGGACTACTTATTGTTGGACCTTTGGACTACTTATTGTTGGACCTTTGGACTACTTATTGTTGGACCTTTGGACTACTTATTGTTGGACCTTTGGACTACTTATTGTTGGACCTTTGGACTACTTATTGTTGGACCTTTGGACTACTTATTGTTGGACCTTTGGACTACTTATTGTTGGACCTTTGGACTACTTATTGTTGGACCTTTGGACTACTTATTGTTGGACTTTTGGACTACTTATTGTTGGACCTTTGGACTACTTATTGTTGGACCTTTGGACTACTTATTGTTGGACCTTTGGACTACTTATTGTTGGACCTTTGGACTACTTATTGTTGGACCTTTGGACTACTTATTGTTGGACCTTTGGACTACTTATTGTTGGACCTTTGGACTACTTATTGTTGGACCTTTGGACTACTTATTGTTGGACTTTTTGGACTACTTATTGTTGGACCTTTGGACTACTTATTGTTGGACCTTTGGCTACTTATTGTTGGACCTTTGGACTACTTATTGTTGGACCTTTGGACTACTTATTGTTGGACCTTTGGACTACTTATTGTTGGACCTTTGGACTACTTATTGTTGGACCTTTGGACTACTTATTGTTGGACCTTTGGACTACTTATTGTTGGACCTTTGGACTACTTATTGTTGGACCTTTGGACTACTTATTGTTGGACCTTTGGACTACTTATTGTTGGACTTTGGACTACTTATTGTTGGACCTTTGGACTACTTATTGTTGGACCTTTGGACTACTTATTGTTGGCCTTTGGACTACTTATTGTTGGACCTTTGGACTACTTATTGTTGGACCTTTGGACTACTTATTGTTGGTGTACACTTATTGTTGGCTTGGACTACTTATTGTTGGACCTTTGGACTACTTATTGTTGGACCTTTGGACTACTTATTGTTGGTCCTTTGGTCTACTTATTGTTGGACCTTTGGACTACTTATTGTTGGACCTTTGGACTACTTATTGTTGGACCTTTGGACTACTTATTGTTGGACCTTTGGACTACTTATTGTTGGACCTTTGGACTACTTATTGTTGGTCCTTTGGACTACTTATTGTTGGACCTTAGGACTACTTATTGTTGGTCCTTTGGACTACTTATTGTTGGACCTTTGGACTACTTATTGTTGGACCTTTGGACTACTTATTGTTGGACCTTTGGACTACTTATTGTTGGCCTTGGACTACTTATTGTTGGACCTTTGGACTACTTATTGTTGGACCTTTGGACTACTTATTGTTGGACCTTTGGACTACTTATTGTTGGACTTTGGACTATTATTGTTGGACCTTTGGACTACTTATTGTTGGACCTTTGGACTACTTATTGTTGGACCTTTGGACTACTTATTGTTGGACCTTTGGACTACTTATTGTTGGACCTTTGGACTACTTATTGTTGGACCTTTGGACTACTTATTGTTGGACCTTTGGACTACTTATTGTTGGACCTTTGGACTACTTATTGTTGGATCTTTGGACTACTTATTGTTGGACCTTTGGACTACTTATTGTTGGACCTTTGGACTACTTATTGTTGGACCTTTGGACTACTTATTGTTGGACCTTTGGACTACTTATTGTTGGACCTTTGGACTACTTATTGTTGGACCTTTGGACTACTTATTGTTGGACCTTTGGACTACTTATTGTTGGACCTTTGGACTACTTATTGTTGGACCTTTGGACTACTTATTGTTGGACCTTTGGACTACTTATTGTTGGACCTTTGGACTACTTATTGTTGGACCTTTGGACTACTTATTGTTGGACCTTTGGACTACTTATTGTTGGACCTTTGGACTACTTATTGTTGGACTTTTGGACTACTTATTGTTGGACCTTTGGACTACTTATTGTTGGACCTTTGGACTACTTATTGTTGGACCTTTGGACTACTTATTGTTGGACCTTTGGACTACTTATTGTTGGACCTTTGGACTACTTATTGTTGGACCTTTGGACTACTTATTGTTGGACCTTTGGACTACTTATTGTTGGACCTTTGGACTACTTATTGTTGGACCTTTGGACTACTTATTGTTGGACCTTAGGACTACTTATTGTTGGACCTTAGGACTACTTATTGTTGGACCTTTGGACTACTTATTGTTGGTCCTTTGGACTACTTATTGTTGGACCTTTGGACTACTTATTGTTGGACCTTTGGACTACTTATTGTTGGACCTTTGGACTACTTATTGTTGGACCTTTGGACTACTTATTGTTGGACCTTTGGACTACTTATTGTTGGACCTTTGGACTACTTATTGTAGGACTACTTATTGTTGGTCCTTAGGACTACTTATTGTTGGACCTTTGGACTACTTATTGTTGGACCTTTGGACTACTTATTGTTGGACCTTTGGACTACTTATTGTTGGTCCTTAGGACTACTTATTGTTGGACCTTTGGACTACTTATTGTTGGACCTTTGGACTACTTATTGTTGGACCTTTGGACTACTTATTGTTGGACCTTTGGACTACTTATTGTTGGCGACCTTTGGACTACTTATTGTTGGACCTTTGGACTACTTATTGTTGGACCTTTGGACTACTTATTGTTGGACCTTTGGACTACTTATTGTTGGACCTTTGGACTACTTATTGTTGGACCTTTGGACTACTTATTGTTGGACCTTTGGACTACTTATTGTTGGACCTTTGGACTACTTATTGTTGGACCTTTGGACTACTTATTGTTGGACCTTTGGACTACTTATTGTTGGACCTTTGGACTACTTATTGTTGGACCTTTGGACTTATTGTTGGACTTTGGACTACTTATTGTTGGACCTTTGGACTACTTATTGTTGGACCTTTGGACTACTTATTGTTGGACCTTTGGACTACTTATTGTTGGACCTTTGGACTACTTATTGTTGGACCTTTGGACTACTTATTGTTGGACCTTTGGACTACTTATTGTTGGACCTTTGGACTACTTATTGTTGGACCTTTGGACTACTTATTGTTGGACCTTTGGACTACTTATTGTTGGACCTTTGGACTACTTATTGTTGGTCCTTTGGACTACTTATTGTTGGACCTTTTGGACTACTTATTGTTGGACCTTTTGGACTACTTATTGTTGGACCTTTGGACTACTTATTGTTGACTTATTGTTGGACCTTTGGACTACTTATTGTTGGACCTTTGGACTACTTATTGTTGGACCTTTGGACTACTTATTGTTGGACCTTTGGACTACTTATTGTTTGGACCTTTGGACTACTTATTGTTGGACCTTTGGACTACTTATTGTTGGACCTTTGGACTACTTATTGTTGGACCTTTGGACTACTTATTGTTGGACTTTGGACTACTTATTGTTGGACCTTTGGACTACTTATTGTTGGACCTTTGGACTACTTATTGTTGGACCTTTGGACTACTTATTGTTGGCCTATTGGACTACTTATTGTTGGACTTTGGACTACTTATTGTTGACCTTTGGACTACTTATTGTTGGTCCTTTGGACTACTTATTGTTGGACTTTTGGACTACTTATTGTTGGACCTTTGGACTACTTATTGTTGGTCCTTTGGACTACTTATTGTTGGACTTTGGACTACTTATTGTTGGACCTTTGGACTACTTATTGTTGGACCTTTGGACTACTTATGTGATTTGGACTACTTATTGTTGGACCTTTGGACTACTTATTGTTGGACCTTTGGACTACTTATTGTTGGACCTTTGGACTACTTATTGTTGGACCTTTGGACTACTTATTGTTGGACCTTTGGACTACTTATTGTTGGACCTTTGGACTACTTATTGTTGGACCTTTGGACTACTTATTGTTGGACCTTTGGACTACTTATTGTTGGACCTTTGGACTACTTATTGTTGGACTTTTGGACTACTTATTGTTGGACCTTTGGACTACTTATTGTTGGACCTTTGGACTACTTATTGTTGGACCTTTGGACTACTTATTGTTGGACCTTTGGACTACTTATTGTTGGACCTTTGGACTATTATTGTTGGACCTTTGGACTACTTATTGTTGGACCTTTGGACTACTTATTGTTGGACCTTTGGACTACTTATTGTTGGCTTTTGGACCTTGGCTACTTATTGTTGGACCTTTGGACTACTTATTGTTGGACCTTTGGACTACTTATTGTTGGTCCTTTGGACTACTTATTGTTGGACCTTTGGACTACTTATTGTTGGACCTTTGGACTACTTATTGTTGGACCTTTGGACTACTTATTGTTGGACCTTTGGACTACTTATTGTTGGACTTTTGGACTACTTATTGTTGGACCTTTGGACTACTTATTGTTGGACCTTTGGACTACTTATTGTTGGACCTTTGGACTACTTATTGTGGCCTTGGACCTTTTTGACTATTTTACTTATTATTGTTGGACCTTTGGACTACTTATTGTTGGACCTTTGGACTACTTATTGTTGGACCTTTGGACTACTTATTGTTGGACTTTTTGGGACTACTTATTGTTGGACCTTTGGACTACTTATTGTTGGACCTTTGGACTACTTATTGTTGGACCTTTGGACTACTTATTGTTGGACCTTTGGACTACTTATTGTTGTGGACCTTTGGACTACTTATTGTTGGACCTTTGGACTACTTATTGTTGGACCTTTGGACTACTTATTGTTGGACCTTTGGACTACTTATTGTTGGACCTTTGGACTACTTATTGTTGGACTTTGGACTACTTATTGTTGGACCTTTGGACTACTTATTGTTGGACTTTGGACTACTTATTGTTGGACCTTTGGACTACTTATTGTTGGACCTTTGGACTACTTATTGTTGGACCTTTGGACTACTTATTGTTGGATCCTTTGGGACTACTTATTGTTGGACCTTTGGACTACTTATTGTTGGACCTTTGGACTACTTATTGTTGGACCTTTGGACTACTTATTGTGTTGGACCTTTGGACTACTTATTGACCTTTGGACTACTTATGTTGGACTTTTTGGACTTTATACTTATTGTTGGACCTTTGGACTACTTATTGTTGGACCTTTGGACTACTTATTGTTGGACCTTTGGACTACTTATTGTTGGACCTTTGGACTACTTATTGTTGGACTTTTGGACTACTTATTGTTGGACTTTGGACTACTTATTGTTGGACCTTTGGACTACTTATTGTTGGTCCTTTGGACTACTTATTGTTGGACCTTTGGACTACTTATTGTTGGAATGTCTTTGGACGTTTTGTGTTTTTTATGTTTGACCACGCTGTCTACGTTTTTGTTGGACCTTTGGAATGTTTGACCACGTTTTTATGTTGTAGAATGTTGACCACGCTGTCACTGTAGAATGTTTGACCACGCTGTCACGTTTTTTGTATAGAATGTTTGACCACGCTGTCACGTTTTGTGATGTTTTAGAATGTTTGACCACGCTGTCACGTTTTGTGATGTTGTAGAATGTTTGACCACGCTGTCACGTTTTGTGATGTTGTAGAATGTTTGACCACGCTGTCACGTTTTGTGATGTTGTAGAATGTTTGACCACGCTGTCACGTTTTGTGATGTTGTAGAATGTTTGACCACGCTGTCACGTTTTGTGATGCTGTAGAATGTTTGACCACGCTGTCACGTTTTGTCGATGTTGTAGAATGTTTGACCACGCTGTCACGTTTTGTGATGCTGTAGAATGTTTGACCACGCTGTCACGTTTGTGATGTTGTAGAATGTTTGACCACGCTGTCACGTTTTGTGTGTTGTAGAATGTTTGACCACGCTGTCACGTTTTGTGTGCTGTAGAATGTTTGACCACGCTGTCACGTTTTTGTGATGTTGTAGAATGTTTGACCACGCTGTCACGTTTTGTAGTGCTGTAGAATGTTTGACCACGCTGTCACGTTTTGTGATGTTGTAGAATGTTTGACCACGCTGTCACGTTTTGTGATGTTGTAGAATGTTTGACCACGCTGTCACGTTTTGCACGTGTTTGTGAGAATGTAGAATTTGACCACGCTGTCACGTTTTTGTGATGTTGTTGTAGAATGTTTGACCACGCTGTCACGTTTTGTGATGTTGTAGAATGTTTGACCACGCTGTCACGTTTTGTGATGTTGTAGAATGTTTGACCACGCTGTCACGTTTTGTGATGTTGTAGAATGTTTGACCACGCTGTCACGTTTTGTAGTGCTGTAGAATGTTTGACCACGCTGTCACGTTTTGTGATGTTTTAGAATGTTTGACCACGCTGTCACGTTTTGTGATGTTGTAGAATGTTTGACCACGCTGTCACGTTTTGTAGTGCTGTAGAATGTTTGACCACGCTGTCACGTTTTGTGATGTTGTAGAATGTTTGACCACGCTGTCACGTTTTGTGATGTTGTAGAATGTTTGACCACGCTGTCACGTTTTGTGATGTTGTAGAATGTTTGACCACGCTGTCACGTTTTGTAGTGTTGTAGAATGTTTGACCACGCTGTCACGTTTGTGATGTTGTAGAATGTTTGACCACGCTGTCACGTTTTGTGATGTTGTAGAATGTTTGACCACGCTGTCACGTTTTGTGATGTTGTAGAATGTTTGACCACGCTGTCACGTTTTGTGATGTTGTAGAATGTTTGACCACGCTGTCACGTTTTGTGATGTTGTAGAATGTTTGACCACGCTGTCACGTTTTGTGATGTTGTAGAATGTTTGACCACGCTGTCACGTTTTGTGATGTTGTAGAATGTTTGACCACGCTGTCACGTTTTGTGTGTGTTGTAGAATGTTTGACCACGCTGTCACGTTTTGTGATGTTGTAGAATGTTTGACCACGCTGTCACGTTTTGTGATGTTGTAGAATGTTTGACCACGCTGTCACGTTTTGTGATGTTGTAGAATGTTTGACCACGCTGTCACGTTTTGTGATGTTGTAGAATGTTTGACCACGCTGTCACGTTTTGTGATGTTGTAGAATGTTTGACCACGCTGTCACGTTTTGTAGTGCTGTAGAATGTTTGACCACGCTGTCACGTTTTGTGATGTTGTAGAATGTTTGACCACGCTGTCACGTTTTGTGATGTGCTGTAGAATGTTTGACCACGCTGTCACGTTTTGTGATGTTGTAGAATGTTTGACCACGCTGTCACGTTTTGTGATGTTGTAGAATGTTTGACCACGCTGTCACGTTTTTAGTGCTGTAGAATGTTTGACCACGCTGTCACGTTTTGTGCTGTAGAATGTTTGACCACGCTGTCACGTTTTGTGATGTTGTAGAATGTTTGACCACGCTGTCACGTTTTGTGATGTTGTAGAATGTTTGACCACGCTGTCACGTTTTGTAGTGCACGCTGTCACGTTTTGTGATGTTGTAGAATGTTTGACCACGCTGTCACGTTTTGTGATGTTGTAGAATGTTTGACCACGCTGTCACGTTTTGTGATGTTGTAGAATGTTTGACCACGCTGTCACGTTTTGTGATGTTGTAGAATGTTTGACCACGCTGTCACGTTTTGTAGTGCTGTAGAATGTTTGACCACGCTGTCACGTTTTGTAGTGTTGTAGAATGTTTGACCACGCTGTCACGTTTTGGTGTTGTAGAATGTTTGACCACGCTGTCACGTTTTGTGATGTTGTAGAATGTTTGACCACGCTGTCACGTTTTGTGATGTTGTAGAATGTTTGACCACGCTGTCACGTTTTGTGATGTTGTAGAATGTTTGACCACGCTGTCACGTTTTGTGATGTTGTAGAATGTTTGACCACGCTGTCACGTTTTGTGATGTTGTAGAATGTTTGACCACGCTGTCACGTTTTGTGATGTTGTAGAATGTTTGACCACGCTGTCACGTTTTGTGATGTTGTAGAATGTTTGACCACGCTGTCACGTTTTGTGATGTTGTAGAATGTTTGACCACGCTGTCACGTTTTGTGATGTTGTAGAATGTTTGACCACGCTGTCACGTTTTGTGTGCTGTAGAATGTTTGACCACGCTGTCACGTTTTGTGATGTTGTAGAATGTTTGACCACGCTGTCACGTTTTGTGATGTTGTAGAATGTTTGACCACGCTGTCACGTTTTGTGATGTTGTAGAATGTTTGACCACGCTGTCACGTTTTGTGATGTTTGTAGAATGTTTGACCACGCTGTCACGTTTTGTGATGTTGTAGAATGTTTGACCACGCTGTCACGTTTTTGATGTGTAGTGCTGTAGAATGTTTGACCACGCTGTCACGTTTTGTGATGTTGTAGAATGTTTGACCACGCTGTCACGTTTTGTGATGTGCTGTAGAATGTTTGACCACGCTGTCACGTTTTGTGATGTTGTAGAATGTTTGACCACGCTGTCACGTTTTGTGATGTTGTAGAATGTTTGACCACGCTGTCACGTTTTGTGATGTTGTAGAATGTTTGACCACGCTGTCACGTTTTGTGATGTTGTAGAATGTTTGACCACGCTGTCACGTTTTGTGATGTTGTAGAATGTTTGACCACGCTGTCACGTTTTGTGATGTTGTAGAATGTTTGACCACGCTGTCACGTTTTGTGATGTTGTAGAATGTTTGACCACGCTGTCACGTTTTGTGATGTTGTAGAATGTTTGACCACGCTGTCACGTTTTGTGATGCTGTAGAATGTTTGACCACGCTGTCACGTTTTGTGATGTTGTAGAATGTTTGACCACGCTGTCACGTTTTGTGATGTTGTAGAATGTTTGACCACGCTGTCACGTTTTTGTGATGTTGTAGAATGTTTGACCACGCTGTCACGTTTTTGTGATGTTGTAGAATGTTTGACCACGCTGTCACGTTTTGTGATGTTGTAGAATGTTTGACCACGCTGTCACGTTTTGTGATGTTGTAGAATGTTTGACCACGCTGTCACGTTTTGTGATGTTGTAGAATGTTTGACCACGCTGTCACGTTTTGTGATGTTGTAGAATGTTTGACCACGCTGTCACGTTTTGTGATGTTGTAGAATGTTTGACCACGCTGTCACGTTTTGTGATGTTTTAGAATGTTTGACCACGCTGTCACGTTTTGTGATGTTGTAGAATGTTTGACCACGCTGTCACGTTTTGTGATGTTGTAGAATGTTTGACCACGCTGTCACGTTTTGTGATGTTGTAGAATGTTTGACCACGCTGTCACGTTTTGTGATGTTGTAGAATGTTTGACCACGCTGTCACGTTTTGTGATGTTGTAGAATGTTTGACCACGCTGTCACGTTTTGTAGTGCTGTAGAATGTTTGACCACGCTGTCACGTTTTGTGATGTTGTAGAATGTTTGACCACGCTGTCACGTTTTGTGATGTTGTAGAATGTTTGACCACGCTGTCACGTTTTGTGATGTTGTAGAATGTTTGACCACGCTGTCACGTTTTGTGATGTTGTAGAATGTTTGACCACGCTGTCACGTTTTGTGATGTTGTAGAATGTTTGACCACGCTGTCACGTTTTGTGATGTTGTAGAATGTTTGACCACGCTGTCACGTTTTGTGATGTTGTAGAATGTTTGACCACGCTGTCACGTTTTGTGATGTTGTAGAATGTTTGACCACGCTGTCACGTTTTGTGATGTTGTAGAATGTTTGACCACGCTGTCACGTTTTGTGATGTTGTAGAATGTTTGACCACGCTGTCACGTTTTGTGATGTGTAGAATGTTTGACCACGCTGTCACGTTTTGTGATGTTGTAGAATGTTTGACCACGCTGTCACGTTTTGTGATGTTGTAGAATGTTTGACCACGCTGTCACGTTTAGAATGTTTGACCACGCTGTCACGTTTTGTATGTTGTAGAATGTTTGACCACGCTGTCACGTTTTGTGATGTTGTAGAATGTTTGACCACGCTGTCACGTTTTGTGATGTTGTAGAATGTTTGACCACGCTGTCACGTTTTGTGATGTTGTAGAATGTTTGACCACGCTGTCACGTTTTGTGATGTTGTAGAATGTTTGACCACGCTGTCACGTTTTTGTGTGCTGTTAGAATGTTTGACCACGCTGTCACGTTTTGTGATGTTGTAGAATGTTTGACCACGCTGTCACGTTTTGTGATGTTGTAGAATGTTTGACCACGCTGTCACGTTTTGTAGTGCTGTAGAATGTTTGACCACGCTGTCACGTTTTGTGATGTTGTAGAATGTTTGACCACGCTGTCACGTTTTGTAGTGCTGTAGAATGTTTGACCACGCTGTCACGTTTTGTGATGTTGTAGAATGTTTGACCACGCTGTCACGTTTTGTGATGTTGTAGAATGTTTGACCACGCTGTCACGTTTTGTGATGTTGTAGAATGTTTGACCACGCTGTCACGTTTTGTGATGTTGTAGAATGTTTGACCACGCTGTCACGTTTTGTGATGTTGTAGAATGTTTGACCACGCTGTCACGTTTTGTGATGTTTTAGAATGTTTGACCACGCTGTCACGTTTTGTAGTGCTGTAGAATGTTTGACCACGCTGTCACGTTTTGTGATGTTGTAGAATGTTTGACCACGCTGTCACGTTTTGTGATGTTGTAGAATGTTTGACCACGCTGTCACGTTTTGTGATGTTGTAGAATGTTTGACCACGCTGTCACGTTTGTGATGTGTAGAATGTTTGACCACGCTGTCACGTTTTGTGATGTTGTAGAATGTTTGACCACGCTGTCACGTTTTGTGATGTTGTAGAATGTTTGACCACGCTGTCACGTTTTTGTGATTGTAGAATGTTTGACCACGCTGTCACGTTTTGTGATGTTGTAGAATGTTTGACCACGCTGTCACGTTTTGTGATGTTGTAGAATGTTTGACCACGCTGTCACGTTTTGTGATGTTGTAGAATGTTTGACCACGCTGTCACGTTTTGTGATGTTGTAGAATGTTTGACCACGCTGTCACGTTTTTGTGCTGTAGAATGTTTGACCACGCTGTCACGTTTTGTGATGTTGTAGAATGTTTGACCACGCTGTCACGTTTTGTGATGTTGTAGAATGTTTGACCACGCTGTCACGTTTTGTGATGTTTTAGAATGTTTGACCACGCTGTCACGTTTTGTGATGTTGTAGAATGTTTGACCACGCTGTCACGTTTTGTGATGTTGTAGAATGTTTGACCACGCTGTCACGTTTTGTGATGTTGTAGAATGTTTGACCACGCTGTCACGTTTTGTGATGTTTTAGAATGTTTGACCACGCTGTCACGTTTTGTGATGTTGTAGAATGTTTGACCACGCTGTCACGTTTTGTGATGTTGTAGAATGTTTGACCACGCTGTCACGTTTTGTGATGTTGTAGAATGTTTGACCACGCTGTCACGTTTTGTGATGTTGTAGAATGTTTGACCACGCTGTCACGTTTTGTGATGTTGTAGAATGTTTGACCACGCTGTCACGTTTTGTGATGTTGTAGAATGTTTGACCACGCTGTCACGTTTTGTAGTGCTGTAGAATGTTTGACCACGCTGTCACGTTTTGTAGTGCTGTAGAATGTTTGACCACGCTGTCACGTTTTGTGAGTGCTGTAGAATGTTTGACCACGCTGTCACGTTTTTGTGTGTTGTAGAATGTTTGACCACGCTGTCACGTTTTGTGATGTTGTAGAATGTTTGACCACGCTGTCACGTTTTGTGATGTTGTAGAATGTTTGACCACGCTGTCACGTTTTGTGATGCTGTAGAATGTTTGACCACGCTGTCACGTTTTGTGAGTGTTGTAGAATGTTTGACCACGCTGTCACGTTTTGTGATGTTGTAGAATGTTTGACCACGCTGTCACGTTTTGTGATGTTGTAGAATGTTTGACCACGCTGTCACGTTTTGTGATGTTGTAGAATGTTTGACCACGCTGTCACGTTTTGTAGTGCTGTAGAATGTTTGACCACGCTGTCACGTTTTGTGATGTTGTAGAATGTTTGACCACGCTGTCACGTTTTGTGATGTTGTAGAATGTTTGACCACGCTGTCACGTTTTGTGATGTTGTAGAATGTTTGACCACGCTGTCACGTTTTTGTGATGTTGTAGAATGTTTGACCACGCTGTCACGTTTTGTGATGTTGTAGAATGTTTGACCACGCTGTCACGTTTTTGTGAGTGTTGTAGAATGTTTGACCACGCTGTCACGTTTTGTGATGTTGTAGAATGTTTGACCACGCTGTCACGTTTTGTGATGTTGTAGAATGTTTGACCACGCTGTCACGTTTTGTGTGTTGTAGAATGTTTGACCACGCTGTCACGTTTTGTGATGTTGTAGAATGTTTGACCACGCTGTCACGTTTTGTGATGTTGTAGAATGTTTGACCACGCTGTCACGTTTTGTGATGTTGTAGAATGTTTGACCACGCTGTCACGTTTTGTGGTGCTGTAGAATGTTTGACCACGCTGTCACGTTTTGTGATGTTGTAGAATGTTTGACCACGCTGTCACGTTTTGTGATGTTGTAGAATGTTTGACCACGCTGTCACGTTTTGTGATGTTGTAGAATGTTTGACCACGCTGTCACGTTTTGTGATGTTGTAGAATGTTTGACCACTGTTTGACCACGCTGTCACGTTTTGTGATGTTTTAGAATGTTTGACCACGCTGTCACGTTTTGTGATGTTGTAGAATGTTTGACCACGCTGTCACGTTTTGTGATGTTTTAGAATGTTTGACCACGCTGTCACGTTTTGTGATGCTGTAGAATGTTTGACCACGCTGTCACGTTTTGTGATGTAGAATGTTTGACCACGCTGTCACGTTTTGTGATGTTGTAGAATGTTTGACCACGCTGTCACGTTTTGTGATGTTGTAGAATGTTTGACCACGCTGTCACGTTTTGTGATGTTGTAGAATGTTTGACCACGCTGTCACGTTTTGTGATGTTTTAGAATGTTTGACCACGCTGTCACGTTTTGTGATGTTGTAGAATGTTTGACCACGCTGTCACGTTTTGTAGTGCTGTAGAATGTTTGACCACGCTGTCACGTTTTGTGATGTTGTAGAATGTTTGACCACGCTGTCACGTTTTGTGATGTTGTAGAATGTTTGACCACGCTGTCACGTTTTGTGATGTTGTAGAATGTTTGACCACGCTGTCACGTTTTGTGATGTTGTAGAATGTTTGACCACGCTGTCACGTTTTGTGATGTTGTAGAATGTTTGACCACGCTGTCACGTTTTGTGATGTTGTAGAATGTTTGACCACGCTGTCACGTTTTGTGATGTTGTAGAATGTTTGACCACGCTGTCATTGTTTGTGTTACCACGCTGTCACTTTGATGTTGTAGAATGTTTGACCACGCTGTCACGTTTTGTGATGTTGTAGAATGTTTGACCACGCTGTCACGTTTTGTGAGTGTGTTGTAGAATGTTTGACCACGCTGTCACGTTTTGTGATGTTGTAGAATGTTTGACCACGCTGTCACGTTTTGTGATGTTGTAGAATGTTTGACCACGCTGTCACGTTTTGTGATGTTGTAGAATGTTTGACCACGCTGTCACGTTTTGTGATGTTGTAGAATGTTTGACCACGCTGTCACGTTTTGTGATGTGTTGTAGAATGTTTGACCACGCTGTCACGTTTTGTGATGTTGTAGAATGTTTGACCACGCTGTCACGTTTTGTGATGTTGTAGAATGTTTGACCACGCTGTCACGTTTTGTAGTGCTGTAGAATGTTTGACCACGCTGTCACGTTTTGTGATGTTTTAGAATGTTTGACCACGCTGTCACGTTTTGTGATGTTGTAGAATGTTTGACCACGCTGTCACGTTTTGTGATGTTGTAGAATGTTTGACCACGCTGTCACGTTTTGTGATGTTGTAGAATGTTTGACCACGCTGTCACGTTTTGTGATGTTGTAGAATGTTTGACCACGCTGTCACGTTTTGTGATGTTGTAGAATGTTTGACCACGCTGTCACGTTTTGTGATGTTGTAGAATGTTTGACCACGCTGTCACGTTTTGTGATGTTGTAGAATGTTTGACCACGCTGTCACGTTTTGTGATGTTGTAGAATGTTTGACCACGCTGTCACGTTTTGTTTGACCACGTGTCACTGTAGAATGTTTGACCACGCTGTCACGTTTTGTGATGTTGTAGAATGTTTGACCACGCTGTCACGTTTTGTGATGTTGTAGAATGTTTGACCACGCTGTCACGTTTTGTGATGTTGTAGAATGTTTGACCACGCTGTCACGTTTTGTGTGATGTTGTAGAATGTTTGACCACGCTGTCACGTTTTGTGATGTTGTAGAATGTTTGACCACGCTGTCACGTTTTGTGATGTTGTAGAATGTTTGACCACGCTGTCACGTTTTGTGAGTGTTGTAGAATGTTTGACCACGCTGTCACGTTTTGTGATGTTGTAGAATGTTTGACCACGCTGTCACGTTTTGTGATGTTGTAGAATGTTTGACCACGCTGTCACGTTTTGTGATGTTGTAGAATGTTTGACCACGCTGTCACGTTTTGTGATGTTGTAGAATGTTTGACCACGCTGTCACGTTTTGTGATGTTGTAGAATGTTTGACCACGCTGTCACGTTTTGTGATGTTGTAGAATGTTTGACCACGCTGTCACGTTTTGTGATGTTGTAGAATGTTTGACCACGCTGTCACGTTTTGTGATGTTTTAGAATGTTTGACCACGCTGTCACGTTTTGTGATGTTGTAGAATGTTTGACCACGCTGTCACGTTTTGTGATGTTGTAGAATGTTTGACCACGCTGTCACGTTTTGTGATGTTGTAGAATGTTTGACCACGCTGTCACGTTTTGTAGTGCTGTAGAATGTTTGACCACGCTGTCACGTTTTGTGATGTTGTAGAATGTTTGACCACGCTGTCACGTTTTGTGATGTTGTAGAATGTTTGACCACGCTGTCACGTTTTGTGATGTTTTAGAATGTTTGACCACGCTGTCACGTTTTGTGATGTTGTAGAATGTTTGACCACGCTGTCACGTTTTGTGATGTTGTAGAATGTTTGACCACGCTGTCACGTTTTGTGATGTTGTAGAATGTTTGACCACGCTGTCACGTTTTGTGATGTTGTAGAATGTTTGACCACGCTGTCACGTTTTGTGATGCTGTAGAATGTTTGACCACGCTGTCACGTTTTGTGATGTTGTAGAATGTTTGACCACGCTGTCACGTTTTGTGATGTTGTAGAATGTTTGACCACGCTGTCACGTTTTGTGATGTTGTAGAATGTTTGACCACGCTGTCACGTTTTGTGCTGTAGAATGTTTGACCACGCTGTCACGTTTTGTGATGTTGTAGAATGTTTGACCACGCTGTCACGTTTTGTAGTGCTGTAGAATGTTTGACCACGCTGTCACGTTTTGTGATGTTGTAGAATGTTTGACCACGCTGTCACGTTTTGTGATGTTGTAGAATGTTTGACCACGCTGTCACGTTTTGTGATGTTGTAGAATGTTTGACCACGCTGTCACGTTTTGTGATGTTGTAGAATGTTTGACCACGCTGTCACGTTTTGTGATGTTGTAGAATGTTTGACCACGCTGTCACGTTTTGTGATGTTGTAGAATGTTTGACCACGCTGTCACGTTTTGTGATGTTGTAGAATGTTTGACCACGCTGTCACGTTTTGTGATGTTGTAGAATGTTTGACCACGCTGTCACGTTTTGTGATGTTGTAGAATGTTTGACCACGCTGTCACGTTTTGTGATGTTGTAGAATGTTTGACCACGCTGTCACGTTTTGTGATGTTGTAGAATGTTTGACCACGCTGTCACGTTTTGTGATGTTGTAGAATGTTTGACCACGCTGTCACGTTTTGTGATGTTGTTAGAATGTTTGACCACGCTGTCACGTTTTGTGATGTTGTAGAATGTTTGACCACGCTGTCACGTTTTGTGATGTTGTAGAATGTTTGACCACGCTGTCACGTTTTGTGATGTTGTAGAATGTTTGACCACGCTGTCACGTTTTGTGATGTTGTAGAATGTTTGACCACGCTGTCACGTTTTGTGATGTTGTAGAATGTTTGACCACGCTGTCACGTTTTGTGATGTTGTAGAATGTTTGACCACGCTGTCACGTTTTGTGATGTTGTAGAATGTTTGACCACGCTGTCACGTTTTGTGATGTTGTAGAATGTTTGACCACGCTGTCACGTTTTGTGATGTTGTAGAATGTTTGACCACGCTGTCACGTTTTGTGATGTTGTAGAATGTTTGACCACGCTGTCACGTTTTGTGATGTTGTAGAATGTTTGACCACGCTGTCACGTTTTGTGATGTTGTATGTAGAATGTTTGACCACGCTGTCACGTTTTGTGATGTTGTAGAATGTTTGACCACGCTGTCACGTTTTGTGATGTTGTAGAATGTTTGACCACGCTGTCACGTTTTGTGATGTTGTAGAATGTTTGACCACGCTGTCACGTTTTGTGATGTTGTAGAATGTTTGACCACGCTGTCACGTTTTTGTGATGTTGTAGAATGTTTGACCACGCTGTCACGTTTTGTGATGTTGTAGAATGTTTGACCACGCTGTCACGTTTTGTGATGTTGTAGAATGTTTGACCACGCTGTCACGTTTTGTGATGTTGTAGAATGTTTGACCACGCTGTCACGTTTTGTGATGTTGTAGAATGTTTGACCACGCTGTCACGTTTTGTGACTGTAGAATGTTTGACCACGCTGTCACGTTTTTGTGATGTTTGTAGATGTTTGACCACGCTGTCACGTTTTGTGATGTTGTAGAATGTTTGACCACGCTGTCACGTTTTGTGATGTTGTAGAATGTTTGACCACGCTGTCACGTTTTGTGATGTTGTAGAATGTTTGACCACGCTGTCACGTTTTGTGATGTTGTAGAATGTTTGACCACGCTGTCACGTTTTGTGATGTTGTAGAATGTTTGACCACGCTGTCACGTTTTGTGATGTTGTAGAATGTTTGACCACGCTGTCACGTTTTTGTGTGCTGTAGAATGTTTGACCACGCTGTCACGTTTTGTGTGTTGTAGAATGTTTGACCACGCTGTCACGTTTTGTAGTGCTGTAGAATGTTTGACCACGCTGTCACGTTTTGTGATGTTGTAGAATGTTTGACCACGCTGTCACGTTTTGTGATGTTGTAGAATGTTTGACCACGCTGTCACGTTTTGTAGTGCTGTAGAATGTTTGACCACGCTGTCACGTTTTGTGATGTTGTAGAATGTTTGACCACGCTGTCACGTTTTGTGATGTTGTAGAATGTTTGACCACGCTGTCACGTTTTTGTGTGTTGTAGAATGTTTGACCACGCTGTCACGTTTTGTGATGTTGTAGAATGTTTGACCACGCTGTCACGTTTTGTGATGTTGTAGAATGTTTGACCACGCTGTCACGTTTTGTGATGTTGTAGAATGTTTGACCACGCTGTCACGTTTTGTGATGTTGTAGAATGTTTGACCACGCTGTCACGTTTTGTGATGTTGTAGAATGTTTGACCACGCTGTCACGTTTTGTAGTGCTGTAGAATGTTTGACCACGCTGTCACGTTTTGTAGTGCTGTAGAATGTTTGACCACGCTGTCACGTTTTGTAGTGCTGTAGAATGTTTGACCACGCTGTCACGTTTTGTGATGTTGTAGAATGTTTGACCACGCTGTCACGTTTTGTGATGTTGTAGAATGTTTGACCACGCTGTCACGTTTTGTAGTGCTGTAGAATGTTTGACCACTTTATCACGATTTGCGGTGCTGTAGAATTTTGACCACTTAATCACGATTTGCAATGCTGTAGAATGTTTGACCACATTGTCACGTTTTACGATGCTGAAGAATGTTTGCGACAACAAATAGCAGAGCTCCGACGATTGTAGTCACTCCTCCGAAATAAAATCCATCGTTACTATTGCCTGTTAAGTCTTTCAGTAGACCTGCAAACAAAGATTATTATTATAAGTAATCCTAGTACATTTTGATAATGTTCGGTTACCGATTGAATTAAATGCAATCAAATGATTCCATTGCAAATTGGTTTATATGTTTTGGACAATGTCTGTTATAGTTTTGAAGGAGTATGGAAACCCAGAACGGCTGCAGGGCGCCTAAAGGGGTCGGGAATAATCACTTGAGATCTGAAAGAGATGAAATATGATTTACAAGCAGACGAGAATTTGTTATACATAATATTACTTACCTGAAACAGGGGGTCCAACAAAAGAACCTGCACCTTGAAATAACATCAATATTCCAAAGGCGTCTGCTAGTTTGTTTACACCTAGAATGTCGGCCAACACAACCGACTTTTGAGACATAATTCCTCCAAATAGTAGACCAAATATGGACGCCACACTACAGAGCTGTACAAAGGTAGAAGTTGATGGTAGAGTCAGGTAGGCTACGCCGACTAGTAGAAGAGTGAGGTTGTAGCCTAGTACTCTGTACGGCTTTATAGGTCCTAAGTCCAGTAGAGCGCCTACACAGACCTTTCCTAGACCGTCTGCCAGTATCGTAATGGCCACGACATATGTCGTCTGCGAGTCAGTAATGGCGATCTGTTTTGCGTACAAAGGTATGAAGGCGTACGCAGAATTAGCTGCGATTGAGAAGAGGAACATCGCTATACAAAAAGCTGCGAACCTCGGATCTCTCATGATCGCTGTGGTATTTTGTTTACATTTCGTCACGCATGATCTCCGTATCGAACGAGTCCGGAAACAAGACTTATGACATGGCCTATCTGAATATTCCTCCTCTTCGTCTAACTGTCCTTCCTGATTCGGACGTTGTAACAAATGTTCGGCAGCCTCCTTTTCCTCCGGAAACATTTTCTGCTTATTACTGGAAAAAAATCATGTTCCATTTTAAAACTCTTGTCATTTACCGATATATCATTTAAGTTATATGTGCAACTGAACTGATTGATTTTTTTTTCACACACAATCACTGTTTAAAAACAAAATTACCTTACCTATATTGCGAAATTAAGATAATATTTATTTCTACGAATTTATCCATATAAGGAAATACTTGTGTAACGAATATAATTATATTATACAAGTTTTACTGTATACATTCCATCATCTAAATGGTATTATTTTCGTTATATTTCAGTTGACCTCTTATTCCCAATCGCTCAGCTCAGAGACATTTCCGACAAACTTCGGAAACGTTTAGGAGAAATTTCTGGCAATGTTCGAAAATGTTTAGGAGAAATTTCCGGCAACCTTTGGAAATGTTTGATTTGCGATTGTTTTTAGACGCATTCCCTATAATATTATGACATGTACAATGTATTACCTTAAGGTTATTGGTTTCCGTTCAGGAGGACGTGTGAATAAGCTGCCGAACACCATGATGTTCAGGGATATCCCCGACAGCAGTAGAAAGGCGCCCAGAAATCCGTAAAACTCAAAACAGAATTCGATCAAGGTGGGAAAGAGGAAGGACCCAAAGCTTGATGTGGCGATGCCGACCGCCATGCCCCGTCGTCTGCTGAAGTATTTACCGACTATTACGACTGCAGGACAATACACCAAGCACATCCCAACCCCTGAAAAAGATTAAAAGGATTAGCCATGGACGTATATATAAATCCTTGGATTAGCATAAAGCATTCTGAACTATCAAAGTTACTTCCCTTTCATTCAGTCCGTCCAATCGGAACTCTTCGAATGTATTTGTCGTACATTGACTGGACTGGATTGCCTGCCGTTGTTTTTTTTACTCTGCGCTAGGCTTTGCTGCGAAAGTAGTATTTATAAGCGCAACCAAGCGGAGAGAATTGGTACTAAGGCAGGCAATCCAGTCTGTGAATTGACATGTTTTACATCCGAGGAGTTCCGACTGCATTCCTTCAGTATTAGAGTTACTTCCCTTTGTTTCAGTTCGTCAGTATTAGAGTTACTTCCCTTTGTTTCAGTTCGTCAGTATTAGAGTTACTTCCCTTTGCTTCACTACGTCAGTTTTAGAGTTACTTCCTTTTGTTTCACTCCGCCAGTATAAGAGCTTATCACAATATCCAGTAAATACGTCATGAAAAATAAGTTCAAACTTCAAATTACCTTCAATGATTGCGAAGCTGAAGAAGACCACGGCCATGTTAGTGGCGAAGGCCGTGATCAGCATACCAATACACATCAGGATAGCTCCTACCAGTACAACCGGGCGGAACGAGAATCTGTTGGTCAGAAGACTACAGACTGGTCCTACAAAATTAACATAGGACAAAAGACTACACAATTGTATGGTCCTACAAAATAAACATAGGACATATAGGTCAAAAGGGAAACAAAGAATACCTTAAAATCTTCCGCTACGTTTGGCAATATAAGGCAACTCTTACCTAGGATGGAGCGCATGCCCCCTGAGATCGTGGTCACCCAGGCCGTTACACTTACCAAGAATAGAGCGTAGGCCCTCGGGGACCGTGGTAACCCAGGACGTTAAACTTACCAAGAATAGAGCGTAGGCCTTCGGGGACCGTGTTCACCCAGGCCGTTATACACTTACCCAGAATAGAGCGTAGGCCCTCGGGTACCGTGGTCACCCAGGCCGTTACACTTACCAAGAATAGAGCGTAGGCCCACGGGGACCGTGGTCACCCAGGCCGTTATACTTACCCAGAATAGAGCGTAGGCCCCCGGGGACCGTGGTCACCCATGCCGTTACACTTATTACATGTACCAAGAATAGAGCGTAGGCCCTCGGGTACCGTGTTCACCCAGGCCGTTAAACTTACCAAGAATAGAGCGTAGGCCCCGGGGACCGTGGTCACCCAGGCCGTTACACTTACCCAGAATAGAGCGTAGGCCCTCGGGTACCGTGGTCACCCAGGCCGTTAAACTTACCAAGAATAGAGCGTAGGCCCCCGGGGACCGTGGTCACCCAGGCCGTTACACTTACCCAGAATAGAGCGTAGGCCCCCGGGGACCGTGGTCACCCAGGCCGTTACACTTACCCAGAATAGAGCGTAGGCCCCCGGGGACCGTGGTCACCCATGCCGTTACACTTACCAAGAATAGAGCGTAGGCCCTCGGGGACCGTGGTAACCCAGGCCGTTAAACTTACCAAGAATAGAGCGTAGGCCCACGGGGACAGTGGTCACCCATGCCGTTACACTTACCCAGAATAGAGCTTAGGCCGCCGGGGATCGTGGTCACCTAGGCCGTTACACTTACCCAGAATAGAGCGTAGGCCCCCGGGTACCGTGGTCACCCAGGCCGTTAAACTTACCAAGAATAGAGCGTAGGCCTTCGGGGACCGTATTCACCCAGGCCGTTACACTTACCCAGAATAGAGCGTAGGCCCCCGGGTACCGTGGTCACCCAGGCCGTTAAACTTACCAAGAATAGAGCGTAGGCCCCGGGTACCGTGGTCACCCAGGCCGTTAAACTTACCAAGAATAGAGCGTAGGCCTTCGGGGACCGTGGTCACCCAGGCCGTTACACTTACCCAGAATAGAGCGTAGGCCCACGGGTACCGTGGTCACCCAGGCCGTTAAACTTACCAAGAATAAAGCGTAGGCCCCCGGGGACCGTGGTCACCCAGGCCGTTACACTTACCCAGAATAGAGCGTAGGCCCTCGGGTACCGTGTTCACCCATGCCGTTAAACTTACCAAGAATAGAGCGTAGGCCCCCGGGGACCGTGGTCACCCAGGCCGTTACACTTACCCAGAATAGAGCGTAGGCCCCCGGGTACTGTGGTCACCCAGGCCGTTACACTCGCTGGCTGCTGGAATTTCTCATCAAACTTTAGAAAAAATATCCCAGATGATTTTTCAATTCCAACTGTTAAAACAGAGAGAAAATATACAAAAATTAAGTATTCCGATCACAATTTCATTTACAGTCAAACTTCTCAATACAGACCACACATAAGGCAAAGAAAACTAGCCTTTATAAACAAGTCTAATTGTGTTTAAACTCGACATTACAAGTTATCACTATAGACCCCGTTTACAAGTGAAGTGAAGCACACCATTTTCGATACTCCAGGGGTTACTGTCTTATATCGACTGCTGATCTATCTCATAGTAATCATGAATACAATTCAGGAGAAAACAATTGACCAATCACAGAATTAGAGAATTACTCTTATTGGATTCTTTTGAAGTACATCAAAAGATCAAATTAGCTTTTCATTCGTTGCCGTAGATAGACCCTTTCAGTTCTGCTATGAAATAGTCCTGGGGTGAATATAACGACAATGATAGTGATAGTAACCCCTAGAGAATCGAGGTGGATATTACGGCAGTGATAGTAACCCCTAGAGTATTGAGGTGGATATTACGGTAGTGATAGTAACCCCTAGAGTATCGAGGTGGATATTACGGCAGTGATAGTAACCCCTAGAGTATCGAGGTGGATATTACGGTAGTGATAGTAACCCCTAGAGTATCGAGGTGGATATTACGGCAGTGATAGTAACCCCTAGAGTTATCGAGGTGGATATTACGGCAGTGATAGTACCCCCTAAAGTATCGAGGTGGATATTACGGCAGTGATAGTAACCCTAGAGTATCGAGGTGGATATAACGACAGTGATAGAAAACCCCTAGAGTATCAAGGTGGATATTAAAGCAGTGATAGTAACCCCTAAAGTATCGAGGTGGATATGAAGACAGTGATAGTAACCCCTAAAGTATCGAGGTGGATATGAAGACAGTGACAGTCTCTGGGATGAACGAACACTTACATAGTATGATGTGTATCATCAGACTTCCAAACACTATCACCCATCCCCAGCATCCTTCCGTGGGAAAATCATCTTCCTCCTCTTCATGTGAGTTATCTCCCCTGCCATTCGCAACAGGAGAGTTATCTCCCTTGCTATCCTGTGAGTGACCTCCCTTGTCACTGTGTATATCAAACGTTTCCCCAACCACAGTGTCCTCTCTGTCACGTGGAAGTCCATTTTGTGAATCACTTGTCATCTTGCTGAAAAGGACGAGACAGAAAAAAAGGCAGATTTTAAACCCTTGTATAAATTTTGCAAAATTTGCGGTAAAATGTGATTTGCATTTATTTAAATTCTTATTCTTATACATACTTACTATTACTGCAACTTTTAAATGCATCATTTCCTCTTTGCTTTAAATTGATAAATTCATGAATCACGGCCGGATTTAAAAAAGAAGGTGTTTAATATACGGTGTGTAACAATTTATTAATCTAACCACCATTCTAAAGGCTATACATGTACAGTTTTGTATATAAATACATTTTGGATATTAATATTTTACTGAAGAATTACATATATGTAATTCCTTAACTGAATATGGTTTAAGGTTTATATTTAGATCACTTTGTTCGTGTGTGCAGTGCGTACAGGTGTGTGCTACATGTGTATACACCATATAGAGTGCCTGTGTGTATAATGATAACTGTAGAATACACTTCATGCGTGTATTTTGATACATAATTGTGTGTCAACAAAATTAGATAGGATATATAGTAATTACCTCAATTCTGTTAATTGCCCATCATACTTACTTTGTTCGGTGGTCCTTACAGTAAATGTCCGTCTCGTTACATGCTGTCCAGTCCACGTGTATTATACACGGTGTTTATATCTGAATTTTACATAACGTACCCTCCAAATAGACAACGCTGGTATTTCATTATATAATCTTACATAAGATCGGATTTTTTCAAAGTTAAGTTGTCGTCAAATCTTTGACCGTCACTTAATATACTATAACCTAGGGACTTATATGTAGGACATCTCTACGGTTGGTAAATAAACGTTGCCCTTTATCAAAAGGTGCATGGTTATGTATGGATAGGTCAAAGTATCGCGAGTTACGTTTCTAACGAACTACATATGTACATCATAGGGGCTGGTAACGACAGTTACCTATATCTACTAACTCACATGGGCTTGTAACGAGAGTTACCTACTAACTCACAGGGGCTTGTAACGAGAGTTACCTACTAACTCACAGGGGCTTGTAACGAGAGTTACCTACTAACTCACAGGGGCTTGTAACGAGAGTTACGTAATACAACACAAGGGCTTGTAACGAGAGTTACCTACTAACTCACAGGGGCTTGTAACGAGACTTACGTACTACAACACAGGGGCTTGTAACGAGAGTTACCTACTAACTCACAGGGGCTTGTAACGAGACTTACGTAATACAACACAGGGGCTTGTAACGAGAGTTACCTACTAACTCACAGGGGCTTGTAACGAGACTTACGTACTACAACACAGGGGCTTGTAACGAGAGTTACCTACTAACTCACAGGGGCTTGTAACGAGACTTATGTAATACAACACAGGGGCTTGTAACGAGAGTAACGTACAGCACCAAAGGGGCTTGTGACGAGAGTTACGTACAGCACCACAGGGGCTTGTAACGAGAGTTACGTACCACAACACAGAGGCTTGTAACGAGAGTTACGTACATGTACCACAACACAGGGGCGTGTTACGAGAGTTACCTACTACAACACAGGGGCTTGTAACGAGAGTTACGTACAGCACCACAGGGGCTTGTAACGAGAGTTACGTACTTCAACACAGCGGCTTGTAACGACAGTTACGCACTTCACCACAGGGGCTTGTAACGAGAGTTACGTACTACACCACATGGGCTTGTAATGAGAGTTGCGTACTACAACACAGAGGCTTGTAACGAGAGTTACGTAGAGAACCACAAGGGAATGTAACGAGAGTTACGTAGAGAACCACAGGGGTTTGTAACGAGAGTTACGTACCACAACACAGGGGCTTGTAACGAGAGTAACGTACTGCAACACAGGGGCTTGTAACGAGAGTTACGTACTACAACACAGGGGCTTGTAACGAACACCACAGGGGCTTGTAACGAGAGTTACGCACTTAACCACAGGGGATTGTAACGAGATTTACGTACTTCAACACAGGGGCTTGTAACAACAGTTACGCACTTCACCACAGGGGCTTGTAACGAGAGTTACGTACTACAACATATGGGCTTGAAACGAGAGTTATGTTAAGTTTTTGCGCTCTGCTTTATTCAGATGAAGTATCCAATTTCTGACACCAGTTGTTACGTTTTCTCTTTTTGTTTTGTTTTGAAGAAGTATCCCACTTCTGACACCAATTGTTACGTTTTCCGTCTGTGCTTTATCCTGAAGAAGTATCCCACTTCTGACACCACTTGTGAAGCTTTTGCGCTCTTTGCTTTATTCAGATGAAGTATCCCACTTCGGACACCAGTTGTTAAGTTTCTCTCTTCGTGTAACCAAAATATAAATAAAGTTTAAGTTCAGGTTGTCAGGCGCCGACGAAGAATATTAAACAAAGTCCGTATATGAGATATGTTTCCATTTTTTCAAGTTGTATCAAATCAAGCAAAAGTTCAGGGTTTTCACTCAACAGCAACAACTATAAACGTAAGCAAATTCTTTTAATCAACTGTCCGACTTATCTAAACTCAATACAAACTAATCACTAACTACCATCATCTAACTGTCCGACTTATCTAAACTCACTACAAACTAATCACTAACTACCATCATCTAACTGTCCAATGACTCCAGCTGTACCTCTCGACTCACTTTCCACGAACTGCCCAACTGCTCGGCAAAACTCCAAAGAACTACAGCTATAAGGAGATTTCAGAAAAGATGGCGATGACGTCACACAAAGGTACATCCGGGCGCTCAAAGGTACAACTCTGTATATCTACACATAAAACATAGTGGGAACACAGCCGTTTGCGATGTTTGTTTACATTTTATAGTAATAAATAGTACGGCAAACCGAGAACTATTGCGTTATTTTAACTTCAAAAAGTGTAAATAAAAATATTTTACAATAATATACAAATTTAAACATATGGTATTCATATATTTCACTCTGTTTATACTCAATTTTCGACCGCTACGAGAAAACACGGTGACCATTTACGTATAAACATTGACAGATATATTGCAAATATCAACTTGAAATTACAAATTAAATTCAAAGTCCCCCAAAATATAATTATAAGCAATTACTGTTTTCGAAGTGTTAATTGATAAAATGCCTTGCGACGTATGATTAGTGCAAAATTAAACATTTGCTTTCATAGATTACCCCAAGGACGTATATGTCTCACTTATAAATCCTTGATTACCCCAAGCCCAAGGCAGCCATTACGTACAGCCGAGAACCCGAATTTCGTCCATTTTCAGTGTCATAAAATTACGTATTCTGGTTATTTTTTTGGGCATCAATTTTGGGATTTAGTTTATAACATACAAATGAGTCAGTTTGTAGGTTCATTTTATCATATTTAAAACAAAACTTGAGTATTTAGGATTCTCGAAGCCGTGCGCAATGTACATGTATTCTGGTCGGCATATACAGTAGTACCAGAAACATATATACATGTATATATGTTTCTGGTAGTACGATCTGTGATTTATATCAATTTAAATGAAGTCTACCTAATATGTATCCAAATTATCTAAAAGTAATATCACTTCAATTCGAGACTTAACATAGCAGTCTATGGGATAAAAGCGGCTGAAAATGAAATATTAAAAATGAAATCTGCACCATTAAAACTGAACGATTTCACCATTTTATTTTTCGAGATCGGCAGCCATACGTGTACGTGTAACACAGTAGTTTTAATTACTATTCGTCATTTTGTTACGATACAAGAGCATTCCATTAAAACAACATGTACATATTAAATACCAAAATGTATATCTTAAACAAGTCCTTATTGAGATAAAAGTGTTGGTAAATATTAATATGATTTATTTCCCAAACAATGATGTGGCCTGCGATGATCTACCAGCGACGAAGCCATGCACGAGCGGCCGTGGTCTGGCCAGATATGGTCCACCTTTCGTTATGTTAAATAGTGTTGTGAGCAGCTTTTTCATGTACAACAGAAATATGACACAATAAAATCAGTTATCTATTCATAATTTTTTCACAACATGGATTTCTACGTGTGAACAAAAAACGGGTACGTGTGGTCTGACGACCCGGCACCGCTTCGCAAGCTGGCTTCAACACTAAATCTACAGAAATATATTTAGCAATAAACAATTGTAAATATAAAAATATAAATGTCTGTAACCTCTTAATCAATAAGAAACCATTTTAAAATCAGAATTTGCAAGTATGAAAGTGTATACTTTTGCCACAGTATCGATTGTGTAGCAGGTCTGTACGTATTGTTATTGTTTTTATTAGTCGCTATATTGTGTTTGTACCTTTGAGGACCCGGATGTATACTTTCTGTGACGTCACGCCATCTTTTCTGAAATCTCCTATACCTCTCGGCTAACTCCCAACTAACTGCCCCACTCCAAGTGTACCCTTCCCTTTTACCGACTCTAATTTGCATCTCTAATTCTTAGACTACTATTATTAGCTAGATACTCTATTCTAAGGATACTTATTTATAAAATGCTATTCTTAACTAAACAATCTAAACTAAGGATATATATTTACATACCTAAAATAGAACTCTTTGTGACCCTGGCCAAAATTAGACCTAGCACATACCATAACTAAAGATAGAACAACACTGGATATGCAAATTAAAGACTGTCCCATGCACCACATCTCTATCTGCTGATAAAGATAGGCGGTCGGAATCACCAGAGAGCAGAAGTATATAAATAACTCCAAACTAAGAAAAGGAAATCCCCTATCCATTCTTAGCCTAATGACCGACCCTTACTACAGACAGCTCATTAGTTAGGCTCTATTTACATATCATCTGAACTACAGTGCCCTAATGTTCTCACCACCATTACTACTAGTCCGCTAAACCTCATTAACGCTCTCAGACTGACCACAGCCCTTTCTAGTCTACAAATGGCTCGGTTTACAGCTGGCGTTGGCCATAACCGCCAGCTCTATTTAACCCCTACTGGTCTGCTGACCCAATAACTACAAACTAATTGGACATGCTAATTATTACACCAAATTAATTATCATAGTGATCTAATCTACCTATCATAGAGACTAACAATTAAAACTACATAAAACTACCTTTATACACTAAAAACGCCACAGTTACGTACTTCACCACAGGGGCTTGTAACGACAGTTACATATTACACCACAGGTGATTGTGACGATAGTTACGTACTTCACCACATGAGCTTATATTTACATTTTCACTTCGCTCCGCCTCAATGAAACTAGTAAACTCCGATCACTTCATTTCCCAATGAAGATGCTTGGTCACGCGCTGACCTCTGACCGGCGTGAGAATACATTTTGACCTACATTGTAGTTTTACGCCGCTTCAGTTTTGAACGAACTTTCTGCGATGTGGCCTAGGCCTATCGTTGTACATTTAGAAACACAGACAGGAATGCTTGATAAAGTGATATTAGAAATTGTCAGTAATATAATATTATAGTCGCCTAGAGATATTTTACACGTATTTTGATGAAACACTGAATTAGGCTCAAGCCCAGGTAAAAAAAATGCTGAGCATAGCCTGAACCGGGGATGCTTCAAAGCTCTCTATTTAGGCCTATAAATACAGCGGCGTAGCTAGGACTGGATAGGCCTGCATGCCCGGCGCCCCCTGCTCAGGGTCCAGGGGCGAAGCCCCGATAGGGGGTATGGGGGGGGGGGTGGTGGCGAAGCCCCCCAGAAGCTGACGGGAAATTGTTATAACTATTTTACTTCTTTGGTAACTTTTAACATATATACCAATGGTTAAATGGAGGTCACGATATTTCGGTGATAACCATGCAAAACTATACACAAAATTAGAACGGTGGTGATTTTATATACATGTAATCGTACTATATATTAGACTCCCCTGACAAGTGCTCGAACAAAAAAAAAAACGGATTTTGGTTGTAAAAATTAAAATAGTAAGGAATGGGAGAATTTTGTGTTATTTTAACTGATGACAAACTTATGGCGAATATTCTAAACAGAATTAAAATTAAGTTTACTTGTTGGTTTGTTTACGACAGCGAGTCAAAGACCTCTGTCAAAATGGCGTAAGAAGGGACCAGTTCTCGACCACCTCAATAAAAAAATTAAACATTGTATTTATGACCTATTTTTCTACCTATTATGTTCTATTTCTAACAATAACAACAACAAAAATTATTTTTTTCTAAGTTAGCAATCTGTTCATATTCGACATAAATAAAAGTCAACTGTTTCGTGAGTAGACACCAGAAATCATGGATTAACTCGCGTTTTAACGGGGCAGAAAGTCAGAACCAAAATTGAAAAATTCACTTTTTCGTTACTAAGGCCAAGAACATGTTGCAATTGCTATTTTAGTTGTTTTGCTATCATTTCAATATAACTATATGTTTTTAGACTATTTCTAACTTTTCATGCGATGTTGTTTATTTTGGTAATCGTAAGTGTTTCCTGATTCAAAATCCACATTTGCTTGAGGGATTTTGGTGTAGAAGTCTATAATATTGTCTTTGACAGGATTCAAACATAATCAAATTTAACAACCTGGTTACCGGAATATATATAGACTATTCTAATAAATTTACAGAATAACCAATGTTCAAATCTTTCAAATGTGCACAAAATTATGTTAGGCATACAGTTGGACATATCATGTGTATTTATACGTAATTTATATTCTGCAGCGTTACGTGTATTCAAATGTTGTGTTTTTTCTGACTGTACAAAAATGTAAGTCAGATTATTTTTTGCATGCTTGAGCATGCAAGCATGCACGGGCGCTACGCCACTGAATATATGCACTGCTGACAAGTAAACAAAGCATGAAATTAAAACTAAAAGCATTTATTTGTTTAATGTTTAGAGAAATATCTTAATTCAAGCACACGTAAGTAAATTTTAACAATTATCTTCAAAAAGTGTAATTTGGGTAGCGTCACGTTAGGACCGAACGCAGTGAGGTTCACCACTCATCGCATAGCCTAGTAGGCATAATCGAACGCAAATAGTTTAATGTGTACAATATATGTAAAACGGTGTCATACATGTAAGCTTAGAAACGATAGATTCCATGAAAATACGCTCAAATAGCAAACAGGCTAATTTCAGTGACATTAAGCCTAACGAAACGATTCTGTGAGTGTCAAAATCCACGGCATTGGAGGGTCGTTGGAAACCGCCAACATTTCAAATCGATGTTTCTCTACTTACTTTATACCGAATTTTAATCCCCCAAACTCCAGTAGACAGAGAAGTTATCACATTTCAAGAATAACACAGAAGTCTTCCAGTGATCTGCGACTAAGTCCCGCATTTTAACACGTTTTATTGAGCCCCGGAAGCATGATTATTGGACTGCATCACATACTACAGACACAGGGGTTGGATTTCACAACAGGTTTAGTTAATACATATTTAAATGTCAGCTACAAATAATTATGGGACGGAAAATACAACATTCAGTTAATTCCATAACAATTATAATTGAGTTTTAAAAGGTTTGATTATGTTTAGAAACCAACTATTCAGCATTTTCACCACAATCGTCATTTTCTTCGAAACCGGACCCCTGCTCAATCGAGCGACCGGATTACACATTGACTGCACTGCTAGTACTGCGCAGCAATTTTTGTATTTGAAGCTACATAATAATGTTTTATGATAAAATTTAAGCCATTAATTCGTGAATATAAAAACAATATTTCAAAATCGCCGTTTTTTTATCGTAACAACGCACAAAGAATGAAGTTATTTTCGGAACTACATTTTGTGTTGCCTTGGTGACGAGAAGAACTGACTGGCGGCTGTTCCGTAGCTGTACATACATGTACGATAACTGGTACAATGTTGCAAAATTGTATAATAATCTTATACCGAACACATATAATTTGACTTTTTTTAACAGCGGAATTTTTAAATTGGTTAATGTAAATATAAGGATTGATTATTAATTTTGTTGCTTGCATTGACTGATGAAGAAAGTTAATCTCGTGCAAATGTTACATGAACTGCTTCGCAGTTCACTTCATTTGCACGAGATTAACTTTCTTCATCAGTCAATGTAAGCAACAAAATTGACAATCAATCCTTAAGTAACGACAGTTACGTATTACACCACAGGGGATTGTGACGATAGTTAATTACTACACCAAAGAGGCTTGTAACGAGAGTTTCCTTCTTGACTACAGGAGACTATACCTGACTACGGGAGCTATACCAAAGTATAGTCCCTCGAGAATGAACACGCGATCAAATATATGACGTCATTATGAATGTCATGTGACGTACTAAATCTATTATGGCCATTTCCTTCGGGAACAGTTCTCCTATAGTGTTGTCTGGCGAGATACATGTATAGTCCCATCGTCTTCGACTCGGGGACTATACCCCCTCCCCCAGACAACACTGTAGGAGAACAGGGCCATAATTTCATAATATTAAGGAGTAGGAAACCAAAGATTTTCTTGGAAGAGGTACATCAAGGATTTATAAGTGAGAATACGTCCTTGGGTACATGTACACCTGCCGCTACAAAACTCAGCCGTATTTCGTCAAACATGGATAAATATGTACGTATTTAACCATATTTGACAACTGACTTAATGATGTAAGGGTTAGAGTATCTCGGGATAAACGCCCCGATATTAATGCAACTCCCCTCCCGGATCGGGCGATCCGGTTGAGGCGCCCCCTTTCTTTAAGCGGCCCTCACTTTTTTTTGAGTCCCTCAACTTCGGGTATCTCTTAAACACAGACTGAAACTATGAAAACGGTGTAGGTTTTTCTGTTTTATTTCTTTTGCAAACTGGTGATGTTTATACTACTTTTAAACACAATTTTGGTTTAGAAGACTACTTGATACGGTTGAAAAACAAAGATTCAAAAATGTTATGTAAATTTAGAACTTCCAATATGAAACTACCGGTAGAAACCGGAAGATGGAGAGGGTTGCAAAGGAATGATAGAATATGTACATTGTGTAATATGGGTATAGGAGATGAATTTCATTATTTGTTTTTATGTAATCATATTAATGTTAAACAATTAAGATTAAAGTTTATTCCATCCTATTATCACACACAAATCCAAGCAAAGTTAAAATGGAAGGAATGTTCAGAATTTTCAATAAGAAGCTATTAATTAATATCAGTTCATTTATTCAAAAACTGTCTTTACTCTTATAAAAACGCATGTTACATTGTTCATTTTTGTCTCTAATACAAAACATGTATAATAATTGCCAACAAATGCCATGTTCTATATTGTATATGTGTATCTCTCATGTACTACATTTTGTATGTTTATATCTCTATATACACGTGCCTGTCATGCACTAAAACTGTATTATAAATTGGACCTCTTGTCACACAGTTACTGTGTCTGAGTGAATAAATAAATCTTGAAATCTTGAAATCTTGGTGAATATTTTCCTCTGTGCAATAATTTTGTGAAATGTCACCCAATATTCGGTTTTATTGCACGCCTTTTGGTGTTTTCAATTTTTAAGTGCCCTGTGCGTTTCTTGGGTCAAATACAGTTTCACAATTATCTGTCTTTTGGAGTTAGTTATGAATATGTTACATGTAAGCTTTAGAGTACATGGTGCCAAAAAGAATATCCACCCAAAAGGGCAAAAAGTATTGAAAGAACAGTTTCTGGTCGGTGCAGCTAGTAGAAAGCTGCCGCAAACAATTGACTACACTGAAAATAGTATCGGCCGAAAGGTATAGTAGCTAGGCCGGGTACGTATATTCATTCTAAAACAATTAGTGCAGTAATAGAGCTAAATGGTGCTAATACATGTAGCAGCACCAATCTACTCCGTCACAGCACCAATCTACTCCGTCACAGCACCAATCTACTCCGTCACAGCACCAATCTACTCCGTCACAGCACCAATCAACTCCGTCACAGCACCAATCCACTCCGTCACAGCACCAATCTACTCCGTCACAGCACCAATCTACTCCGTCACAGCACCAATCCACTCTGTCACAGCACCAATCTACTCCGTCACAGCACCAATCTACTCCGTCGCAGCAATATCGTCTTGCTGCACACAGATCAGTGTGTTGCAATGTAGTTGTTATTTCATATTTGCATATAGTTATCTGCCATTGCAGGCACAGGGACCTGGCACGAATTTTTTTAACTAACATCATAGTACATATATGTATACTGTTGGCTAAAAATTTTCGTGCCAGGTCCATGTGCTTGCGGGTTGGTATTGATTTTGATGTCATGTGTTTGCAAGCGTAACATCATGCTATTGAGAGAAAACGAAGCGAGTTTCATTTACAAAATAATGACGTCACAATGGATACAGACCCACAAGGGAGCTAACTCTGTAAGATGAAATATTGCAGCAGCATTGCTTTATATATATACAGGGGTCAAAGAAGTAATATCAACAGGATTTCCCAGATGACATGGGATCCAATCAAACGTAAGTCTGTCAAATTTGATGTGGGACTGGGAGGGGCCAAAAGGGGCCCTGGGGTCTCAGATTTTCCCCTGGGGAGGTTATCAAATTTACTGTAAGCCTGTCTATATTATGTAATCGTGTTCGTTTTGTATGTCTTCATAACGGGGCAGATCGCCTCGAAAATTTGACAATTTTGTTTTGTCCACACGGTTTTGTCCACACGGTTGGAATTCCTTCCTTGTCGCATATATATGATATGCAGTAAAGATTTCTACTGATTATATGTAAACTATGTTTCTTTATAAAGCTTTATGACAAAGCAGCTGGAACACAAAAGGTTTTGTTTCATCTGATAAATTATAGTGCAATACATCCTCGATACTCCAGGGGTTACTATTACTGACATATCCAAACCTGGACTATCTGATACATGTAGTAGGCAACAAAAACACCCAACTTCAAAGCAACACAATGTATCATTTTGCAATTCCTTTTGATGTACATCAAAGTCTCTGCAGGCCTGTGATTGGTCAGTTTTTTTCTCCTGAACTGCCTTCATTCTTACTATGAAATAGTCCAGGGGTGGATGTTATGACAGTGATAGTAGCCCCTGGAGTATCGAGGATGAGAAAAATTTTGATTGAAAACAACAGATGATACAACTTTCAACATTTTTCTTTTAATTCTGTTTCATAAATAAAGATATAAAGATAAAGACTTAAACAAATGATTTTAACCCTCCTGGACTCCTCCCTCAAGTTTAGTTTATCACAAGAATTTTATTAGGCCACGTCTCCGGTAACCTTTTCTAACAGCTTTATGTCCTACATTGTGCGTCGTATGTCATGCGTCTTCTGTCCGTAAACGATTTATATTTTCGCCTTCACCAAAACTGCTGAAGCAAACTCAATGAAATTTTGCACAAACCTTCTAAAGCATAAGGCCAATTAAAATTTATATGGCTCCCATCCCCAGGGGGATGGAGGGATGTGGGACTGGGAGGGGCCAAATGGGGCCTGGGGTCTCAGATTTCCCCCTGGGGAGGGTGTCAAATTTACTTTAGTTTATATACATGTAACACATTCATGAACATTATTTGCTCAATTTTCATAAGAAATATGTCGAACTTGGTTAGAATTATTAGCCTGAGATAGCGTTCTAACATAATATCCATATAGGTCCCTGGCTGACTCCCAGGGGCTAGAGGGATGGGGCAAAAAGGGATAATGGTTAAAATTTCAAAATTCTTCTTCTGAATTCACCAATTTGATGCAACCAAATACTCTTCTGAAACATAGATTAAAAGGCCCTCTATAAAATTTGTGAATTTCATGGCCCTGGGGTTTAAGATTTAATTATCCCTGGGGAGGGAGCCAAATTTATTATAATTTATAAAGGGAAACCATACATTTATAATCATTATTTGCTCAATTTTCATAGGAAATGTAACAGATGTAATGGAATCAAATACTCTTCATAGATTAAAAGGTCAAAACGATATAATCAGTAACTGACTTCAAGAGTCAGATAGGCCAAATTCCAATATACCATATTCAGCCTAAAAATCATCCGTGCTCCCTATAAGCGCCACTCCCCCCTTTTGAAGCCTCAATTTCTATTGCACAGGCATAAATTAAGACCAAAACAGTATACTGTAGCTTTGCTCTGGAATAATTAAGTCTTATTAAGCACTTTTTTTTTCTCAATTTTTTTTAAACGCCCTGGGTGCATGCTTATTGGGTCAAATATGGTACATACACAGTGTATATTATAAATGAATATAGTATTTATACATCTTTGTGTCAGTCTGTACAGAAACATATATACATAGAGATTGGAAACTCCTTCTTTGTCTATGTTGACAGGCAGTAGGAAATCTGGTTTATAGGCATTTCCCCTTGGCTAACTACTTTTAAGTGTATTCTTTTAAACATGATATTTTTGCATCAACTCAAAGTTTATACATTATATCATGGTTTGATGAGACCAGATTTCCCGAGCCATGGTATTAATATGATTTTTGGAAGGATGAAAATCAGCAATTTTACCTAGTATTTCGAAAATCAGACATTCAAAACCGGAAATGCATTTCGTTTTATTAAAATATAAGTTAAAATAATATTTTTTCTATCCAAAATCGTACTCAAACCATCTGAAAATTACTGAATTTTTATAGCATATCAAATTTATTTTGTAGTATTTATTTATTTTGTAGTATTTAACGGTTAAAGAGTTTATCTAAAAAACACCTAAGCATATACAGAATTACATCTGCCGATCGTAAAAATGGCGGAGTTGCCAATCTCTATGTATATATGTTTCTGGTCTGTATATCTGAACTCAGGTGACTGTCAAGCCCTATGGGCCTCTTGTTTTTATCAGACTTATAAAGCCTGGTGAACAGAACTGTTAATATCCTTCAAAGTAAAAAACTTAAGCATCAATCAGAACTCATAATGTAATTAGATATTTTTGTTTGATCCTCTTAAAGGCCCACTACCTTTTCCAAACAGCTTTTAATTTTTGAAATGGAAATGTAAAACGAGATTGATCATTTTGTAAAGTCGCATACATTATTAGCTTACCATTAACACTATACACGTGTACTTATCATTGGCTTATGAACAATTTAATTAAAATAGATTAAATATCACTCTATGGCCCGAATCAAGATACTCCAGATTTTTATGATGTAATACAAGAAACCATACATGATTTTAACAATGACCATATTATAATTTGTGGTGATTTTAATCTTGTTTTGAACCCGTCGGTAGACTATGATAGTAACTATAAACATGTAAATAATCCTGCAGCGAGGAATAAGGTTCTTGAAATAATAGAAAACAATAATCTTATTGATATTTTTAGAGAACACCACCCTGATATTAGACGATATACTTGGCGTAGGGTTAATCCTGTAAAACAAGCCAGATTGGACTTTTTTCTTGTTTCTGAATCTTTGCTATCAAGTGTAAATAAATCAAAAATTGAACCAGGACTACAAATCTGATCATTCTACCCCTATAATATCCCTGTCAGTAAATGAATTTAGGAAAGGAAAAGGACTATGGAAATTAAATAATTCCCTACTCAATGATACATCTTATATTGAAATAGTAAAAACTTGCATCAAAGATACAAAACGACAATATTGTTTACCTGTTTATAATATTGACACAATTGAAAACATTCCTGAGGATGACTTACAGTTTATGATAAATGATCAATTATTCTTAGAAACATTACTAATGGAAATTAGAGGAAAATCTATCTCTTATGCATCGTTCAAGAAAAAACAAAGAAGTCAACAAGAAGAAAAGTTAAAGAAGGAAATTTTGATACTAGAAGCAGAAACTAATATTGATCTTGTAAAATTAACTCGTCTGAAGAAAGAGTTAGAGGATAGTAGAGCAAAAAGGATAAGAGGAAGTCTCATTAGATCTAAAGCAAAATGGGTTCATGAGGGAGAAAAACCAACTTCTTATTTTCTTAACCTAGAAAACAGAAACTTTACTTCTAAAATAATTCCTAACATCCAGAAGGAAAATGGCGAATTTATCACTGATCAGGTTGAAATATTAAATGAGGTTAGTGACTTTTATGAAAATTTGTATAGAGATAGGGTTGTAGATAATGTTGATTTAGAAACACACCTACATAACTGTAATGTACCAAAACTAACTAACTCCGAGGCTCATAAGTTAGAGGGAAATATTAATAACACAGAAGCAGGAAAAACACTCTATAGTATGAAAAATAATAAGAGTCCGGGGTCGGATGGTTTTACTACAGAATTTTTTTTAATTTTTTTTGGAAAAATCTTGGAAACTTTATTGTTCGCTCTTTAAACTATGGATTTTCTTCTGGTCAGTTATCTGTTACACAAAGACATGGTGTTATTGTATGTATACCAAAGGGAGATAAGCCGCGCCAGTTTTTTAAAAAATTGGAGACCAATTACTTTATTGAATATTATATATAAAATTGCATCTGGTGTTATAGCCAATAGAATAAAAAGAGTTTTGGATAGGTTAACAAGCGAAGACCAGACTGGTTTTTTGTCAGGAAGGTATATAGGAGAAAATATTAGAACAGTCTATGACATAATGAAATATTTAGATGATGCTGATATCCCTGGCATGTAAATGTTAATTGATTTTGAAAAAGCTTTCGATTCAGTTTCTTGGGATTTTATTGATAAAGTCTTAAAATATTTTAATTTTGGAAAGGATATTCAAAAATGGATAAAAGTTTTTCTTTGTAATACATATGCTTCAATTAATCAAGGCGGCAATACCTCTAAGAAAATTGACATCAAAAGAGGATGCCGTCAAGGTGATCCAATCTCGCCATATATCTTTATACTTTGTGCCGAAGTCCTCGCTGCAAGAATAAGAACAAATGATAAAATTACAGGCATAAATTTACCAGTTGATAACATACCTATTTTGAATGTTCAATATGCAGATGACACTGGCCTTATATTAGACGGTTCAGAGACATCACTAAGCGAGTCAGTCTCTGAATTAAGTTACTATGCCAAAATTTCTGGTCTTAATATCAATACTAACAAGAGGCCCAAAGGGCCACAACGGTCATCTGACTACCTTGGCAATAGTAAAATTAATTACATATGGGGTCACTTTGTCAGGACCATGTCAGGATCATTTCATGCAAGTTTCAGCCAAATCGCACTGGTAGAACTTGAGAAGAAGTTCAAAATGTGTTTTCAAGATGGCGGCTGTGGCGGCCATCTTGGATTTCAGATCGACCCGAAAAATAACAACACTTTGTCGGGACCATGTCAGGATCATTTCATGCAAGTTTCAGCCAAATCGCACAGGTAGAACTTGAGAAGAAGTTCAAAATGTGTTTTCAAGATGGCGGCTGTGGCGGCCATCTTGGATTTCAGATCGACCCGAAAAAATAACAACACTTTGTCGGGACCATGTCAGGATCATTTCATGCAAGTTTCAGCCAAATCGCACCGGTAGAACTTGAGAAGAAGTTCAAAATGTGTTTTCAAGATGGCGGCTGTGGCGGCCATCTTGGATTTCAGATCGACCCGAAAAATAACAACACTTTGTCGGGACCATGTCAGGATCATTTCATGCAAGTTTCAGCCAAATCGCACAGGTAGAACTTGAGAAGAAGTTCAAAATGTGTTTTCAAGATGGCGGCTGTGGCGGCCATGTTGGATTTTGGATCGACCCGAAAAATAACAACACTTTGTCGGGACCATGTCAGGATCATTTCATGCAAGTTTCAGCCAAATCGCACTAATAGAACTTGAGAAGAAGTTCAAAATGTGTTTTCAAGATGGCGGCTGTGGCGGCCATCTTGGATTTTGGATCGACCCGAAAAATAACAACACTTTGTCGGGACCATGTCAGGATCATTTCATGCAAGTTTCAGCCAAATCGCACTGGTAGAACTTGAGAAGAAGTTCAAAATGTGTTTTCAAGATGGCGGCTGTGGCGGCCATCTTGGATTTCAGATCGACCCGAAAAATAACAACACTTTGTCGGAACCATGTCAGGATCATTTAATGCAAGTTTCAGCCAAATCGCACTGGTAGAACTTGAGAAGAAGTTCAAAATGTGTTTTCAAGATGGCGGCTGTGGCGGCCATCTTGGATTTCAGATCGACCCGAAAAATAACAACACTTTGTCGGGACCATGTCAGGATCATTTCATGCAAGTTTCAGCCAAATTGCACCGGTAGAACTTGAGAAGAAGTTCAAAATGTGTTTTCAAGATGGCGGCTGTGGCGGCCATCTTGGATTTTGGATCGACCCGAAAAATAACAACACTTTGTCGGGACCATGTCAGGATCATTTCATGCAAGTTTCAGCCAAATTGCACTGGTAGAACTTGAGAAGAAGTTCAAAATGTGTTTTCAAGATGGCGGCTGTGGCGGCCATCTTGGATTTCAGATCGACCCGAAAAATAACAACACTTTGTCGGGACCATGTCAGGATCATTTCATGCAAGTTTCAGCCAATAATCGCACCGGTAGAACTTGAGAAGAAGTTCAAAATGTGTTTTCAAGATGGCGGCTGTGGCGGCCATCTTGGATTTCAGATCGACCCGAAAAATAACAACACTTTGTCGGGACCATGTCACGATCATTTCATGCAAGTTTCAGCTAAATCGCACCGGTAGAACTTGAGAAGAAGTTCAAAATGTGAAATGTTAACGCACGGCGCACGGCGCACGGCGCACGGCGCACGGCGCACGGCGGACGGCGGACGGCGGACGACGACGACGGACGAAACATGACGACTATAGGTCATCCTGACCCTTCGGGTCAGATGACCTAATAAAAACACAAGTGATCTGGTTAGGGAGTTACAAAATATAGCAACATAGAATATCGTCCGGACCTAAAATTTACAATGGGGGAAGAACAATTTCTCTTTCTTGGGTATAGATTTCTCTGTTGATTTAGATATGATCCCAAAAATGAACTTTGACAAGAAAATTGTGAAGCTTTAAGGCAATAATAACCTCATGGAAAAGAAGAAATCTGACTCCAATAGGAAAAATTCATATTATAAAATCACTCTTGATTTCGCAACTAAACTATTTATTTATTACCCTTCCGAATCCTTCGGAAAAATACATTTCCCAGTTAAATTCTATCATATATAACTTTTTATGGAATGGTAATAGACATCAAATTAAGAAGGATGTTGTTGTACAGAAATATATAAATGGGGGTTTTAAAATGATTGATTTGTTATGTTTTATCAACTCCCTTAAGCTAGGGTGGATAAGGAGATTAACTAGTGCATCTGGTAAATGGACATCCATATTGAAGCTAGATATTGATTTCAATAAATTTTATCAATGTGGAGAAGAATATGTGAATTCATGTATTTTAGAGAATATGTGAATTCATGTATTTTAAACTGTAAAAATAAATTTTGGACAGATGTTTTCAAAGCCTGGAAATTGCTAAATAATTCTGAAAATATGAAACAGCACAAAAAGGAAAATTTTCTTAAATCTCCACTTTGGTACAACAATGAAATTGAAATAAATAGGAAATTTGTCTTCTTCCAGAGCTGGTACCTAAAAGGCATTTATATATGATAAATGATCTTATAAAGGATACTGATTTTAACAACTTAAATTTCCTATCATTTGAGGATTTTTCACAAAAGTTTAATGTTAATTGTAATTTCTTACAATATCATGGAATGATAATGGCAATTAAACAATATCTAAGAAATATTGTTAAAGATACAGAAAAATTACCGCTTCCTAATATACCATTAAATTTAGAGTTGGTCATTAAAAGTAAAAGAGGGTGTAAAGACTTTTATAATTGTATGTTAGTAGTAACACCACCGAGGCCTACTGGCACTACAAAATGGAATAGAGAGTTTGACTTTGACGATGATAAATGGAAAAAAAATTCATAAATTGCCCTTTTCAGTTACTAATAACTCAAAGCTTATATGGTTTCAGGCAAGAATTAATCACCATATTTTTGGTGACAAAACACATTTCTATTTAAGATCAATTTGATACCTAGTTCATTGTGTACTTTTTGTAATTTGGAGAATGAATCAATGATACACAGTTTATGGGAGTGTAATGAGATTCAAACATTATTACAACAATTTGAATCTTTGCTGGATGTACTTTTTATTCCATTTGCTTATAATAAAGAAACTTTCCTCTTTGGAATTGTTGAACAAAAATGTAGTAAGGTTGATAATGAAATATTGATAATTATTAAACAATATATGTACAAAACAAGATGTCTTTATAAATCATTGAGTATAAATGCCTTAATTAATAATATTAAGGATAATTATAATGTTCAAAAGTATAATATATCTTATCAGAGTGAAAATAAGATAAAAATGTTTGAGATGGAATGGAGAAAATGGAAACCTTTACTGGATCTTTAATAAATTTTTTGATTGATTGGTGCCCCTCATAAAGATTACATATTATGTATATAGTAAACAGTTTGTTTGTCTAGCGATATGTATACTGGCCGCCCTACGGTGTGTCAAATGCATACCATGTCTTTATATTATGTTACAATGTCAGCCCTGATTTTTTTGCAATAATCTATAATAATATGCTGTTCCTTCATTAAACCAAATTATAATACACAGTGCATCCAACACCCCCCCCCTCCCTCTACTTCTTTTAACCCCCCCTCCCCTTCATTTTTCTTTTATTCCAATCTTCTCTTTTCTTTCTATTTCTTTCTCCTACACAATGACTTTAATCATGTCCTGATTTTTGTTTTATTTTTTTTTCTTTTTGTTTTTTGGTTTTTTTTTCTTTCATCAATGGTATACTATGTCCAATAATGCAATGATTTATATATCCCAAAAAGTACAAAAAAATCATAAATCTACATCACTTATTTTCAATATATTAAAATAATTATGCTTTGTATATTAGATATTCTAAGTGGTCTATAACTATTTGTGTGTGAAGTTTAAACTTCGTAGCATTTATTGGACATAGTATGTTTTATTGTAATCATGTTTCTAATTGTATATGTCTGTGTGTGAATGTGAGTGTGTGTGTGTATGTGAGATAGTTACATATTGGTGTATAAAAATAGAACAATGTGAATGTATATTTCTATGTGAAATCCTATGTATGAAATACATGTATGTGTGTGAGTGTACGTTTTTTTGTGCATGTAATTGTGTGTAGATGTGGTCATCTGCTGATGTGTAATATAGATATATACATTTTTGATATATATTTCTATTCTGTGTACATGCGTGTGAGTAAGAATGTGCGAGTGTAAATGGCTGTTGGATGTGTATACAAATATAAATATAATGACTATGCTATGTGTGTGTGGATTTGAGAGTGAGTCTCTTTAGTGAGGGTATATATGTGTGCGGTGTTATATATGTTTTGTCATGATATATGTCTAATGAAAACTTGAAAAATAAAAAAATTATGAACAATTTAATTAAAATAGATTAAATATTAATGTTATATTCACTGCGACGGACAGCCAAACAGCGAAACGAATCGTCATTGTTAACATAGATTATGAAGGGAATATATTTGGTATTGTAACCTCATATTAGGCCATCAATATATATTTTTCTGTTACTGATGTGTTTATGAAACTCAAATTTTTCTTTCAGAAAGGTAGCGACCCTTTAAGTTGGAAAGGGATTTCCATCTGCCAAAATTGATAGCGCAGGATTTTCATCGCTCAAAATAAATAGTACTGGATTTTCAACATGTGAAATGGAGAGTGCAGGATTTTCAATCTCCGAAATGGAAAGTGTGGGATTTTCAACCTCCGAAATGGGGAGCGTGGGATTTTCAACGTATGTTGCCTCCGAAATGGAAAGCGCAGAATTTTCATTATTTACCATAAACTGTGCCTCATTTCCCCTGGTATGAATTCTTATATGCTTTCGTAAGTTAGTAGCCTGCGTAAAACCCTTACCACAGACTTCACACTCGAATGGGTTTTCTCCCGCGTGTATACTGATGTGGGTTCGTAAGTATGATGCTTTACAAAACGACTTACCACACACCGAGCACGTGTATGGCTTTTCATTAGTATGTGTTCTGCTGTGTACGCGTAGGTTTGATGTGGAAGTGAATCCCTTCCCACAAACATCACATGTGTACGGACGTTCTCCCGTGTGTGTTCTCATATGCATCTGTAGACCTGAAGCTACAGTGAATGTTTTACTGCAGACATCACATATATAAGGTCTCTCACCTGTATGTATCCGTATGTGTGCCTGTAGACCGAATGCTTCACTGAACGCCTTACCACAGACGTCACACATGAATGGCTTTTCACCTGTATGTATTCTTACATGCGCTTGTAAGCTATTAGCCTGAGCAAACCCTTTACCACAGAAGTCACACTTAAATGGTTTCTCACCTGTATGTGTTCTATTGTGTATCTGCAGACCTCTTACTCTAATAAATTTTTTACCACAGACATTACACTTATGGCGAGCTTCCCCAGTATGCGTTAGTATGTGCTCCTTGACCTGACATGCCTCCTTGAATTCCTTTCCACAGAAATCACAAGAATATGGTTTCTGGTCCAGGTGACTTCTTTCATGTTTCTTCAGATGGGAGCTATCCTTATATTGTTTCCCACATACGTCACATTTGTACGGCCGTTCTCCCGTGTGTGTCCGCGTATGTCTCTGTAGACCAGACGCAGTAGGGAAAGTTTTACTGCAGATATCACAAATATAAGGTCTCTCACCGGTATGTATTAGTGTGTGTACCTGTAGACTGGATGCATCACTGAACGTCTTACCACAGACGTTACACTTGAATGGCTTTTCACTTGTGTGTTTTGTTATGTGTGTTTCTAAGTTAATAGCCTGAGTAAACACCATACCACAGACATCACACGTATGACACCCTTCCTCAGTATGCGTCAGTATGTGCTCCCTTAACTGGCATACCTCCTTGAATTCCTTTCCACAGAAATCACAAGCATACGGCGTCTGATCACGGTGAGTTCTCGTGTGTTTCTTCAGGGCAGATGTCTCCTTAAATAGTTTCCAACATATGTTACACTGGAGTGGTTTTTCCCCGGTGTGTGTCCTTGTGTGGCTCCGTAGGTGGGATGACTCCTTAAACTTCTTCCCACAAATCCCACATGTGTGTGGGGTTTCACCTGTGTGTGTCCTGTGATGTCTTTGAAGCTTAGATGGATATCTAAATTCTTTACCACAAATCTCACACTTACACGGCTTGTCTGTGGTTGGTCCAAACTTCTGTAGGATATCCATCCCGGGGTGTGACATAACTGTCAATCTAAGACATTTTTGCTGTTTGAAGCATTAAATTTGGTTGTTTTTTATCAATGTTCTTCTGAAAAATATCTGACAGCACCTGATCATGACATGCAAACAATCTGCTTGTGCCGATGCATGTTTGGGTCAGGACCTCGCCTGTCAAAGTTTCGTGCTCTCAGCTGTCAGATTGTATTAATCATTGTCATTAAAGCGCTTTATTCCTAAATATTCACTATCATTTTAGCGCTTGTTCAATGTTTTTGGTCGGATTTGTACACTTGCTACACGTATAGAAGTATTTATTGACTAAATTTGTGTATTTTCCGTCTTCAAATTCAGACAATTAATTGTAGAATAGGACGTATAGGTCTTCCAGGGTAATCTGTTTGGTGTTATCCGGTCTGATCCTACCCGTTTCGAGATTTACCCCTTTCCGTAAACGAAAAAATCTTCATCACATTAACGCTTCAATATTTACCACTTCTTTCAACTAACGGGACATTCAACAGTGAGTTTAACAATAGGCCTAACTGTTTAGCTACCGATGCCCGTTGTTGTTAGGAATGCAATCAACTGCAGCTATTATACAGCACTGTAGATAAGAAACTGTAGATAACATATAAGGTTTCCCTCCCTTTTATAGTTGTCAGCTGCATGTTATCATTTGATGTTCTTACACGATGACGGGTCGTTTCGCCCTCGCCTAACTCGATTTGCCTTCTTCAATTCTTCTACTTCTAGAATATAACTTCCGTTCACTCGATTGTAGGTCTTTTGCTTCTGAAAGCTCTTCCGTCTATAGGTTGGAAGATCTTCTGAGAAGACTTCTCTTATTAGAAGAGCGTCAGCGCAAATCGAGTTGAGCTCCTAAAAATATTGCCATTATTGGGGCGAAACATTAGCTTTTATTTCTATCACATTTCAAATGGGATATAAGTTTCAAACCTGCTGATACTCTAAATTGAGAAACAATGACTTTACTTGTGTATATAGTAGACAGTAACTTGTCCTTTTGTCGGTACGATGGAGTGAAACAAAGGGAAGTAACGTTAACCCTGATGGATCTGAATGCTAGCCTTAATGTATGGTGGCTGATTTTAGCTATGTTGCATGCAAACAATGCACCAGTCCATGCAACGATGTTGTATATTGTTGCTCTTTGCTAATATTAATTGTCACATGGGTGATTGGGCAGTTCGCTTAATATTGGCGTATTATCACATGGCGACAGTGAGACATGGCCGAAACCATCCTTGATACTCCAGGGGTTCCGATCACTTACCATCTCTAGAGATTGGAAGTGAACAGAACCCATGGAGAACAAAGAATTCGTCAAATCCAGCAACCTGACCTATCAATAATACTCTTTTTTATCAAATTTTTGCAGGGGATCTGCATGATCATGGAATCTTTGAAGTTAAAATCCAGAATTACACTAACAACCTGTAGGATGCTCCCAGAGGTTCAACATAATAGTACTTAAAAGGACAAAGAAAATGGAATGTGGGAAACAAGAAATGTTTGTAACTAGTGTCACTGAACAGGGATGTGATCAAAATGGATTCACTGATCATAACTCAAATATCCAGGATGGAACAAGTGAACTTGACAACTCAAATAATGTGGATGGAACAAGTGAACTTGACAACTCAAATAATGTGGATGAAATTAGTGAACTTGATAACTCAGATGTTCATGCAGATGGGATGAGTGAGCTTGACAACTCAACTGTTGAAGATGGAACAAGCGAACTTGACAACTCAAATGCTGAGAATGGAATGAATGAACTTGACAATTCAAAAGTTGATGATGGAATGAGTGAGCTTGACAACTCAAATGTTCATGAAGATGGAATGAGTGAACTTGACAACTCAAATGTTCATAAAGATGGAATAAGCAAACTTGATGACTCAAATATTCATGAAGATGGAATGAGTGAGTTTGACAAGTCAAATGGTGATGACTGGATGAGGTACACATACTTTAAGTGTAAAACATGCCATGAGGAGTTTGAAGAAGTTATAGAACTTCAGATTCATCTAAAGTTACACGAAGTGACCCAGCCATTCCTTATGGACACTGAATATGCTGGAGATGGCAGTGATGCACTTGAAACTTCAATAAATGAACGCACATCGTTTGAGTGTAAAGTGTGTAGCAAAGAATTTAGCAAGAAATGTAATCTTTTCACCCACCTTAAGATACATACCTTAACGAAGCCTTATAAATGTGATATTTGTGGTAAAGAGTTCAAGCTAAGACATCAGTTACAACGTCACTCCAGGACGCACCTCACGGCCAATGCTGCGTCCGATATAAAGACAGCAAAGTGCGACATCTGTGGTAAGAGGTTTGACTGTCCATCTAAATTGGATCGGCACGTAAGAACACACACGGGAGAGCGTCCGTATGAGTGTGGTGTATGTGGTAAGGGATTTAGTCAGAGCCACCTTCTACAAGGTCACCTACACACACATACGGGCGAAAAGCCATGGGTATGTGACACATGTGGCAAGGCGTATATGTCATCATCGAGTCTGCGTACTCACCAACTCATACACAAAGAGGAGAGGCCGTTTGAATGTGGTGTATGTGGGAAAGGATTTGTAACCCGGCCCCAACTCGGTCGACATTTAACTGTGCACACCGGAGAAAAGAAATTTAAATGCGAGTTTTGTGGTAAGGGATTTAACCATACCACACATTTACGTGTACACCTTGGGACGCATAAACACGACCCACAGCCTATTAGCTCTGAGACAGGTTCAATTGATAGCGCAGAGTTAGATTTACGAAAGGAACAGTTGTCGAACAAAAACCAAAACCTATATGACTGTGATATATGTGATAAGGTGTTTATAAGTGAAAAACAGCTTAATCAACACGTACTGACACATACAGAGCGTATGCCTTATAAGTGTGATGTTTGTGGTAAGGGATATTTTCAGGAACGCTTTCTTCAAGGTCATATGAAGAAACACACAGAAGAAAAACCACATGTCTGTGAACTATGTGGGAAGAGATTTGGTAGGAAAGATTACCTTCGTACACATTTTAAGACACATACCGGAGAAAAACCATATGCGTGTGATATTTGCGGTAAAGCGTTTGCTCAGAAGAGTAATCTGCTGACTCATGGGAGGATTCATTCTGACCCGACAAAACAGGTCAAAGGTCAAAATGACGTACTAACACAGATAGAACATCTAGGAAAATCTTCTTACAAACATAAAGGAAAAGTTCCGTTAAAACGGACAAAAGAACAACCATTGTCGCATACGTTTACAAGGGAGAAATCGTTGTCGCCTACATGTACAGGGGAGAAATCATTGTCTCATACATATACGGGGGAGAAATCCTTGTACAGGGGAGAAATCATTGTCGCCTACATATACAGGGGAGAAATCCTTGTTTCCTACTTACATAGGGGAGAAACCATTATCCTATACATATACAAGGGAGAAATCATTGTCTCCTATATATAAAGGGGAGAATTAAGTTATTATCTCATATTCTGATCATGACTGTGCATATTACAGAGTTAACTCCCTTGCGAGTAGGTATCCATTGTGACGTCATTATCCTGTGGGTGCAATTCAAGCTGTTTTTCCAAAAAGAATGACGTAATGCCCACAAACACATGACGTCACAATCAATACCTCCGTACCAACAAGGGCAGATAACTCTGTAATATGCAAATAGAGAACATATATATAAACAAATGAAAAGTGTTTGTCCCATAAAAAGTAAGAAGCAAAACTCATAATACTGCAGCCTCCCAAAACATACAGACATGATTATTTGCGAGTTTGAGTTTTATGGCCCATTAATTGACAGCCAAGGTCATTTAGGGTCAAACTATAGAAACATTCATTCACAACATGAGGCCAAACAAAAGAACATGTCTGTTTAGGGTTACATTGGCAAAAAAAATAGGGTCCGTAGGTTGAGAGGATTTTTTTTTTTTTACTTGTCTTTCACTCTAAAATAATTGCCGGAACCAGAGTCTGAGATTGAAATCCTGACTTTCAATTTTTTTTTCGTAGAAAAGTGGAAAAAAATTAGGGTCAGGGGTAAAAAAATTAGGGTCGGTCGGGTAACCCTAAACAGACATATTATTATTTTGGGCCTAATTAGGGAATGAAAGAAATCATTACTCCTTATAAATGTAAAATGTATATATGGCCTGAGCTGCAAAGGCTTTATAACAATTGAATTACAGGACCCAGTTGTTCAAAAGGTGATTATATTAATTAGCTTACATTAATCGTTAGTGAAATTTTCAATTTTCATTTGTTGCACAATTTGAAATTGTATCATCTCTAAACTGAGCAGGTAGGTAAAGAATGGAATATCTAAGAAGTTCATTAAGTTTTGGCAATTATTTTTATCTTAGTTTGAAAATTGACTTGTTAAACTGTTATAATTATATAAGCCTAATCGTCTTTTGAACAACTGGATTCTAGTCAAGTTCCTTGAAACAATTAAGGTTTATTTTGGTAATCGTGAGGCAAATGTATTCAATGTGAAAAAGTGAATAAATGAAAGGTACAATGTACTAACAGTGCAATATTATTGAATACATATTATACATTGTTCTGCTATTTTCTACTGATTCCATATATAGTTTTATTAAAACTTCAGACTGTATATAATACTTTTGGTATTTAATTTCTTGTTGAACAAAATCAAAAGTACAAATATCTCAATAAATAAAACATTTGTAAACTATTTGGGTATTACCTTTGTAATTTGTTTAATTAAGCATTATTCCCAATATCTTTTGGGTTTATGAAGTCATAGACACAAAACTGAAGGATATTCTTCATAGATGACGTAAAATTCTTTCAGGCTATACAAAAATATCCTCAAACTAACTAACCAATGAAAATGAGTGTAACATATCAAATTAAATCATAGTGATGAAAAAGATACAAATAGAAAACACTACAACTTAAAGTTGACTATATAAATAAAAGTTGACCATACAAATTACAGCTGACCACACAAGTAAAAGATGACCATACAACTCACAGCTGACCACACAACTAAAAGATGACCATACAAGTAAAAGATGACCATACAAGTTACATTTACCACACAAGTAAAAGATGAACACACAAGTAAAAGATGACCATACAAGTTACAGCTGACCACACAAGTAAAAAATGACCACAAATAAAAGATGACCACACAAGTAAAAGATGAACACACAAGTAAAAGATGAACACACAAGTAAAAGATCACCACACAAGTAAAAGATGACCATACAAGTTACATTTACCACACAAGTAAAAGATGACCACACAAGTAAAAGATGACCATACAAGTTACAGCTGACCACACAAGTAAAAGATGACCACAAATGAAAGATGACCACACAAGTAAAAGATGACCATACAAGTTACAGCTGACCACACAAGTAAAAGATGACCATACAAGTTACAGCTGACCACACAAGTAAAAGATGACCACACAAGTAAAAGATGACTACACAAGAAAAAGATGACCACACAAGTAAAAGATGACCATACAAGTAAAAGTTGACCACACAAGTAAAAGATGACCACACAAGTTAAAGCTGACCACACAAGTAAAAGATGACCATACAAGTAAAAGATGAACACACAAGTAAAAGATGACCACACAAGTAAAAGATGACCATACAAGTTACAGCTGACCACACAAGTAAAAGATGACCACACAAGTAAAAAATGACCACACAAGTAAAAGATGACCATACAAGTAAAAGATGACCACACAAGTAAAAGATGACCACACAAGTAAAGATGACCACACAAGTTAAAGATGACCACACAAGTAAAAGATGACCACACAAGTAAAAGATGACCACACAAGTAAAAGATGACCACACAAGTAAAAGATGACCACACAAGTAAAAGATGACCACACAAGTTAAAGATGACCACACAAGTAAAAGATGACCACACAAGTAAAAAATGACCACACAAGTAAAAGATGACCATACAAGTAAAAGATGACCACACAAGTTAAAGATGACCACACAAGTAAAATAAAGATGACCACACAAGTTAAAGATGACCACACAAGTAAAAGATGACCACACAAGTAAAAGATGACCACACAAGTAAAAGATGACCATACAGGTAAAAGTTGACCACACAAGTAAAAGATGACCACACAAGTTAAAGATGACCACACAAGTAAAAGATGACCACACAAGTAAAAGATGACCACACAAGTAAAAGATGACAATACTAGTAAAAGATGACCACACAAGTAAAAGATGACCATACAGGTAAAAGTTGACCACACAAGTAAAAGATGACCACACAAGTTAAAGATGACCACACAAGTAAAGATGACCACACAAGTAAAAGATGACCACACAAGTAAAAGATGACCACACAAGTAAAAGATGACCACACAAGTTAAAGATGACCACACAAGTAAAGATGACCACACAAGTAAAGATGACCACACAAGTAAAAGATGACCACACAAGTAAAAGATGACCACACAAGTAAAAGATGACCACACAAGTAAAAGATGACCATACAGGTAAAAGTTGACCACACAAGTAAAAGATGACCACACAAGTTAAAGATGACCACACAAGTAAAAGATGACCACACAAGTAAAAGATGACCACACAAGTAAAAGATGACCACACAAGTAAAAGATGACCACACAAGTAAAAGATGACCACACAAGTAAAAGATGACCACACAAGTAAAAGATGACCACACAAGTAAAAGATGACCACACAAGTAAAGATGACCACAAGTAAAAGATGACCATACAAGTAAAAGTCGACCACACAAGTAAAAGATGACCACACAAGTTAAAGATGACCACACAAGTAAAAGATGACCACACAAGTAAAAGATGACCACACAAGTAAAGATGACCACACAAGTAAAAGATGACCATACAAGTAAAAGATGACCATACAAGTAAAAGATGACCATACAAGTTACAGCTGACCATACAAGTTACAGCTGACCATACAAGTAAAAGATGACAATACAAGTAAAAGATGACCATACAAGTTAGAACTGACCATACAAGTTACAGCTGACCACACACGTTTAAACTGACCATACAAGTTTTAACAGACCATACAAGTTAGAACTGACCATACAAGTTAGAACTGACCAGACAAGTTAGAACTGACCAGACAAGTCAAAGCTGACAAATCTGGTTAAATTGACCGATTACAGAGGTTTGCTGACACAACTGCATCATAGTGAAAATTTTTGTTCAATATTTTGCCAAAGTAGGCAATTGTGTTTCCTCTGAAATAGTTACAACTTGATTTCATTGTGGTTAATTTCACCGTCTGTGTACGTTACAGAAATATTTGGGTTTTGATTAACAGTTCATGTCAATCCGTGCATTAGCCGAATTTTAGTAAGCGCCGCATCTTACTCAAGCGCTCAAGTGATACAGATTAGGAATAATTTCCACAGAAGCTGTCGACAACAAAAGAACTGCAATAATTTGAGATCTTGTTTGAAGCGCAACATGTAAGTTTAATGTCTATATAAAACCGAGACTGCCTTGGTTTTATATGAATTTATCTCTTCAAAGCTTCAATGTGACCGATTTAGAACTTAGTAGACCCGAAACACCTGTCTATTACGGACGTATATGCCATAACAAAACATCCTCAGAAACCCTGTCCCATGCTGCCATGTGTGCAGTTGTTTGCTACGATCTTTGGTCATTTATGATAGTATGTGTCATGTGCTGATGTATCATGTTAAAGAACCTGAAAGGTATTCCTTACCATTTATTTGGAATAGTTTAAGTTCACTAAAGAGTGACAGATAAGGAAAAATAAATGTTTAAAAAAAATAGGAAAGAAAACGGATCCAAGCTAAAGGCCTAGTAACAGTATCTATTAGGAGTGTCACGGTTAACTGAAAATACGGTTAACCGAAAAATTCAACCGTACAGTTCGGTTCGGTACGATAATTCTAAGTTTCGGTTCGGTTCATTAAAAAAATAACTGTCCTATAATACCTGTAATTTACGTGTATAAACTGTATTGCAGATTATTTCATTGAAAATACGGCGAAGTTGTTTGTCAGAATCCCGAGAAATACACCTGTTGACCGACATATATGTGTAACACGTGTGCAAGTTCAGTCATTCAGAAGATCGTTTTTTGCTGTCTGCGGACATGATTTTTCACATACATAATATCTAAATGATATATTTCACTAAATGTTTGAAATTTTATAATTGATAATTTTTTATTATGTATTTTTCCGATAACATTAATCCCGCAGAATATTGGCAGCTAAATCAAGCCGCCATTGTGTTGCCGATTGTAAACAATCGCGTTTCCGTCGGCCAATATTCCGTGAATTAAACCATTTTACGATTGAACATGCACCTGGTACGTAATAATGTTTATCTCTATTATAATTCAAATGCATAATACTTTTTAAAAACACTTTTTCTGGGATAATACCGATGTATTGATTTGCGGTAAAACTTACGATTTTCACATGTCAATCATCACATAATAATGCGTCATGAAGGATACGAGAAAAGTTTTAGTGACGAAATAATGTATCATAAAGGATACGAGGACATATATCTCTCTGTGACTGATTAATGTGTCAATAGTACTGAAAGAGTTAAAAAGATAAGAAAATGTTCAATTATGTTTTTTAAAGATGTTCCACTGCTGAGAGATCATAAATGATACTCAATATTTGAACAAAAATTGGTATTTAATCGTGTTATATGTCTAATTAAGACACAAAATGATATAGAATAATTAATGAATTTCTTTGCTGCATGCACTTTTAGAACTTCAATGTATATAGGATATAGTGCTGTGGATTATTTTTCAGGGCGCAATAAATTATATGTTTTTAATTAGAAGTGAAATCTTGATAAAGAAAAAAAACCCATTTGTTTAAGTGATATACCATCTTTAAATCTAAAGCAGAACTTGCTTTTGATAGAAAATTATAAGTGTAATTGAGATTTGCCTGAACCGAACCGAAAAAACCGAAAACCGATAAAAAAAAGTTGAAACCGAACCGAGCTGAAAAAACATGAACCGTGACATCCCTAGTATCTATGGGTACATCTACATTGTAGGTTTGACAACTTTATTTTTCACATTTATAATTCGTTGTTACAAAATAAAGCAGGAAGCAAAAATGTCAGTTGATGGAAAGTGCTCCACTCCATCATTTTCCAGAGGTTTGATTTTGAGGGGATGTCATGTGATATGACAAAGACAAGACAAAACTGTAATGCACATAATTAATGCCTAACTAAATTCATCCTCAATGCTCTAGGGGTTACTGTCAATGTCATTATATCCAACCGGTATTCCATACCAATAATCTGGGGTAGTTTAAGTTCACTGACGGGTGACAGGTCAGGAAAAATAAATGTAAAAAAAAAAAAAAAAAAAAAAAAGAGTCCAAAATAAAGGCCTAGTAACAGTATCTATGGATACATGTACATTGTTACAAGGTTTGAAGACTTCATTTTTTTCACATTTATAATTTGTTGCTACAAAATGAAGCAGGAAGCAAAAATGTCATTATAGATGGAAAGTGTTCCACTCCATCATTTTCCAGAGGTTTGATTTTGAGGGGATGTCGTTTGATATGACAAAGACAAGACAAAAGTGTAATGCACATAATTAATGCCTAACTAAATTCATCCTCAATGCTCGAGGGGTTACTGTCACTGTCATTATATCCACCCCTGGACTATCTCATAGTAAACTGAAGGCCGTTCAGAAGAGAAAAACTGACCAATCAGGCAATCACAGGCCTGCAAATGAAAGAATTCAATTGAAGATGACCGGAAAAGTGATGACCAATATCAAAGCAGCATGGTCAACCAGTGTTTCAAATCTTTTGATGTACGTGAAAGGACCAAACAACATGTCTCATTTGTTATTATCAAATTACAGAGCCTTCAGTTTTGCTATGAGCCTATGACAAATCATCCTCAATAGTCCAGGGTTTCCGATCACTTACGATCTCTACACCCCTGGACTATCTCATAGTAAAACTGAAGGCAAGGGAACAGAGCAGATAATCTAGTCGTTTGATGTACATCAAAAGAGCCGTATAACGGTACACTGTGGTTGGCTGTTTGGCTTTGATGTTAGGCGTCGCTCTCTCTGTAGTCTTCAAAGGAAATCTTTCCAGGCCTGTGATTGGTCAAATGTTTTCGGCTGAGCTGCCTCAAATTTCACTATGAGATAGTCCAGGGGTGTAGAGATCGTAAAGGATCAGAACTCCTGGAGTATCGAGGATGATGTCAAATATATAGTCAAGGGTGGATGTAACAATAGTAAATATAACCCCCGGAATATCGAGGATGTACTGAATTACAATACATGTATATATATATTTATTTAAATAACAAAACCAGAAAATTCAAATTATAAATTACAGGTAAAAAGTTTAACTACAGAAATTCCTCATAACTTCTTATTCATTTTGATATTTTTACAAGTTTCACATTTTTTCGTAAAAAAGAAAATCATAAACTGTGCAGTATTGTAAATATGAATTAATATCATTAAATATTACTGCGTAATTCAATTTAATAATTTGAGAGTGACAATACTTTTATCAAACATTGTTGTTTCAGATCGTCAGTTGACGCTGTCTTCAATAAGAAGGATGACACTCTATAACAAGACTACAAAGTATATCTAAAACAGGGCTTTTGGTTAATGTTCAAAATGGAAGAAGAAAAGGTGAACAATGACTCTCCTCATCAGGGTGACCAAATCGGCACTGAAACACAAGTGGAAAGTCACTCCCCCCACATTGACAAGGACCCAGAATGGGAAAGTCACTCCGGGGAAAATGACTCCGCTGAAAGTGATCAGACAGATGTGGATGTAGGGGAGTCCTCTCTGGTATGGACAAATGAAGGAGCAGAAGAAGTTCTGATAGAACAAACAAATAAGGAAATTGATCCGTGGAATTCAAGGAGAGATTCAATATCACCAGAGAATTTGAGTGATGAATCTGGACCCTGGGATGCTGGACAAATCCAAACAGAACAGGAACCAAACACGGTGAATTACGATACAAATTCTCATAGCTACTCTCCTGTACCCATGGAAAATCAAACATTACTGAATCCAGACAAGATCAAGTCAGAATTTGTCGAAGAACCTTCAGAGATGGAGGAAGAATTGCAGGAAAACACAGAGGAGTTAAATGATTCAAACTACGAAACTGATGTACATGACAGTATGACCGAGGGAGATCAGAACATGTATACGTGTGGTGTTTGTGAGAAAGGTTTTAATGATTCAGCTGACCTGGAGATTCATATTAGGACACATACAACCGTGGCACCATATACATATTTGTATGAAGCCGCTGAACAACGTCCAGTGGGTACTTCGCTGGTCAAAGAACTTAGTAAAACAAAGCCATTTAAATGTAATGTCTGTGGAACAGAATTTACTGAGAACACTTCTTTCCTTTCACACATGAAAACCCATGCTAAGGAAAGGCCGTATGGGTGTGAAGTTTGTGGTAAAGTATTTACGTGTGTATCAACTCGAAACAAGCACATGCGCACACATACAGGAGAAACGCCATTTGCATGCGAGATTTGTGGTAGGGGATTCAGTCGAACCTCGGATGTAAAGCGACACTTGCGAACCCATACGGGGGAGAAGCCGTACAAATGCGAAGTTTGTGGGAAGCAGTTTAGTCAGGCATCAGCCTTACAGGCTCATATGAGAACCCACACAGGCGAGAAACCTCATGGATGTACGATCTGTGGTAAACATTTCAGCCGCACTTCAAACTTACAGAAGCACATTCGTATACACACTGGTGAGAGACCATACAAATGCGATATTTGTGGCCGAGCTTTCGGCCAGTCAGCGAACTTACACTCGCATCTGATGATACATACTGGAGAGAAGCCATACGAATGTGAAATCTGTGGGAAAGAATTCACACAAACTAATGATGTCAAAATGCATCTCCGCACACATACGGGAGAAAAACCATGTAAGTGTACTTTCTGTGGCAAAACTTTCAGTTTCTCGTCGAGTCTGCATAGACACATGAGGACGCATACAGGAGAGAAGCGTCACAAATGTCATTATTGTGGAAAGGCATTCAGTGAATCAGGCCACCTGAGTAATCATATCCGCACACACACCGGAGAGAAACCGTACAAGTGCGACGTCTGTGGCAGGGAACTGAGACAGGTAAACGACCTTAAGATCCACATGAGGACACACACGGGGGAGCGACCATACAAATGTACCAGCTGTGATAAAAGTTTCTGCTCATCGTCAGCTCTGCGTAAACACTCAAAAACACACATTGAGGATCCGGTGGAAACTTACGACGAGTTCACAGGACTTGATATATCATCATCGAGCTTGCAGACAGATCTTGTGACGGAGGAAGCAAAGTCGTAGGAAAACAGCGAAGGAAATGAAATTCAAAGATTAACATACACATTATAACTTTTTAGCCCACCATCATCAGATGGTGGGCTAGGGGTTCCGATCATTTACGGTTTTTACACCCCTGGACTAATTAAAGTTAACTGCAGGTAGTTGACTTATAAAATAGTTACATTTGTATATAGATCAAACGGTCAGATATCTTGCAAGAAGAATGTTATAAGTAACAGTTGTATCAATTAATTATTGAAATTTATTGTTATACATAAAACAAGTTGATTATTTTTACCAAATCTTTATGGAATTGCATTAGTTGTTAAACAGTGATGTCCGGTAGCGATCCCATGATCTAGCTTGTTTATCGAGCGATACTTGAATATTCCAGGATTTACAATCAGTTATTATCCACCCATCAACTACATGTCATAGTAAAACTGAAGGCAGTTCAGGAGAAAAATCACAGACCTACGTACATACAGAGACTTCTTTTGGCAAGGACAGAGTATCAGATTGTCGGAATCCAACAAGCCACAGCTTAATCATCACAAACGATAAAGCGATGGCTCATGAGTTCCGACCATGAGAGGATTGATGCCCTACTTCAAAGCTAATACAGTGTATCCCTATTCAATCAAACAAGCAATTCCTTTCAAGGTTCATCATAGGACCAAACAGAGCCTTCAGTTTTGTTACGACATATAGTCCAAGGGTGGATATGACGACAGTGATAGTAACCCTGGAGTATCCAGGATGTCCTATGACATGTCGTGATGTGAGCCTTCAGTTTTGTTATGACATAGTCCAAGGGTGGATATAACGACAGTGCTAGTAACCCATTGAGTATTAAGAATGTTCTATGACATGTTGTGATGTGAGCCTTCAGTTTTGTTAACATATAGTCCAAGGGTGGATATAACGACAGTGATAGTAACCCCTGGAGTATCCAGGATGTCCTATGACATGTTGTGATGTGAGCCTTCAGTTTTGTTATGACATAGTCCAAGGGTGGATATAACGACAGTGATAGTAACCCCTGGAGTATCCAGGATGTCCTATGACATGTTGTGATGTGAGCCTTCAGTTTTGATATGACATAGTCCAAGGGTGGATATAACGACAGTGATAGTAACCCCTGGAGTATCCAGGATGTCCTATGACATGTTGTGATGTTGTTATTACAGATTTTTTATCTGAACATATATATACTTTGATTATACTGTTCTGTCTTTGCACATTACAGAGTTAGCTCCCTTGTGGGTAGGTATCCATTGTTACAGCAATATTTTGTGTGCACAATTCACATCAATTTCACTGAAAATTATGACATTACGCTTGCAAACACACAACGTCACAATCAATACCTTCCTGCAAGGGCAGATAACTCTGTAATATGCAAATACATAATATCTGAGAATGACATGGATGTATAGAAGTAAATATTATAGGCAAGATAAGATATTGAATATCTATTAGGTTTTGATGTATTGAATTTCCAAAATTGTGAAATTATACTTACATTAAGTTTTTATCAAATGTTTTAATTTGATTGTTTTGTTACTTTTGCTTACGGCTGTTCCTGTTATACATGTATTACACCATGAAAACAAGATGATGAAATTTCTAATATTTTACTAAAATATTACACATGTTTCTTGGCAACTGTGATTGCTATTTTATAATAAAACTTCGCTTTTTGTATCAAATTAGTGCTTGATCATGACAAGGGGACATAACTCCAAATTATAGGTATGTTGTAATTGACCTCTTACATTTCTATGTGGAAAGGGGAAGTAACTCTGAATGATAGGCATGCTAATTGTAATTGACATCTTAACTTAAAGATGCTCCACCGCTGACAAATGGTGTTTTTTCACTATCAAAAACAGGAGCAGACGATTTAGTATTTTTCTTCAGTTACAAAAGTTACTTACTTTACACCTTTACCACCATTGAAAAGTTTGAGCTTCTAATTTTACTTCAAGTTAAAAATATAAAAAATAATTAATTGCATCCCGAAAAAATTCCATAGCACTATATCCTATATGGAATGAAGTACTGATTGCGCATGCACCAAAGGCAAAATAAATTATTTTATATTATTTTTGTGTTAATTAGACATATATATACACGATTAAACACCAATTATTGTTCAAATGGTGAATATCATTTATGCTCTGTCGGCTGTTGAGCATCTTTAATGAAATTATTACAATTTCTATAAAGAAAAATAAAAAAAACTATATAAAATACAATAACTCTGTGTATTGTACGACTCAGTCTTCACAGAAACATATATACAGTACATATATGTTTCTGGTCTGCAATGTAAGAATAATGTTCAGCATTGTTTTCACATTCGAATCTATCAGAGTGCCTTCCTATAGTTTTACTCTGTTAGTAGTAGTCAGGCCTCGGACCATAATTACTTTCACTATATGTTATACCAAAGAAAAAGGAAAATGACATATTTTAAAATTTTGCAAAAAAATTGATTAAACTAAAATTGAATTTAGATATTCATGCTGAAGCCGCAGTCGAGTTAGAAAGATATTTTAACCTACATGTCACAAACATAAAATGTTATTGGGAAATTCAGAAAATGACAAAAACTTGAGCCTTATAACACGGTGTGTCCTACTGCACAATAAACCTACAAAAATGGGTTAAAACAAAATTTTCCCGATAGTACAGATATTATACTAAAATTATATGCAAAAAGTACACTCATAGCTGCAATAACTAAGCCAGAAAAAATACTTTTTGTAACATTCCTACAAATTAAAAATGTGCAACATTTGTCTACAACAACATTGTGGCCTGAAGCCATCTACTATCAGAGTGAAACAAAGGGAAGTAACTAGTGAAACAAAGGGAAGTAACTGTGATAGATCAGAATGTACATTGTGTCTGCATTAATTATAATACTTCAGTGCTATTGTACACTATAATAGGCTGTTTTAATTCTGATTCGAAAAGCTGACAATGCCATTATACAATTAACCTACAAAAATTGATTAAACTAAATTCTCCTGATAGTACAGATATTATACTAAAATTATATAAGTGTACACATAGCTGCAATAACTAAGCCAGAAACAAATATTTTTTTGTAACATTGATTCCTAAAAATTCAAAATTGACTACATTTGTCTACAACAACGTTATGGTATGAAGCCATCTACTATCAGAGTGAAACAAAGGGAAGAGTGAAACAAAGGGAAGTAACTAGTGAAACAAAGGGAAGTAACTGTGATAGATCAGAATGTACATTGTGTCTGCATTAATTATAATACTTCAGTGCTATTGTACACTATAATAGGCTGTTTTAATTCTGAGTCGATAAGCTGACAAAGTCATTATGATAAAGATCCCTATACTCAATTCGTGTCCTAGACGATCTGATAACATCCTTTTGGATTGACTAATTAAATTACTACTTCCAAATTTTTTTATGAGGACAAAATAGTTTGCAAGAGCTGACAGAATCATCTTTGTATTTGTAGTCATCTTCTTAAAGAACACAACATATAAATAACTAGATGTATATATGCATGCTCGGACAAATATTGTTTTCAGTACTAGCTGATGCAGAACATAGATAGTATACTCTACATCTCTGGTTCATGGAGAGAAAACATTTAAACTGAATCACAGGTGGTATAAAGGTCATCCGAACATGACCCTTTATGGGATGTTGTCAGATCCTCAATTGAACGGAGTGGTTTTAAGGATCTGTGTTTTAAATAGATTAAACACTCTGCAGGATAGATTGTTGCGAGTTTTGTAGCTTTCTTTGGTCTCAAGCTTTACGTGTAACTTGATACTGTCTCTTTGAAGCATTAAAGCCATATATAAACAAACAAGATGGAATTGTTTTTTTCTTTATAATCCTGTAAGTTTACTGTTTTTTTTAGTCCGTGAGGTAAATAGGGTCTACCTGTAGTCCGCTAAACCTGCCTATATTATTCCGTTTTTGTTTTTTTGCTTTTTGGCATAACACATATTCGGCAAAAAAAAAAAGACAATTCAAAAAAAAAAAAAAAAAAAGGCTAATAATATAGGCAGGTTTAGAGGATTAACTTAACCTGCACCCCAATCCGTAATATTTTTCTTGCACCGGTATAAAATCCAAAGACGTTGAATAGTTGTCCAAATACGAATTTATTCAATAACTTTTCTAGTCGGAAGGCAATTTCTGGAGTGTCCGAAAATCGATCCGCAGAGCTAACTGATTACAAAATATGAGACAAGGAATTAAATGTTCAATTGATACAAAGGATGACACCCTACATGTATAACTCTATTATGACTGGTCAGTATTCGGACATGTGAGATAATTATATAATCAGCTCCTCTATTGTCCGAGTCGTAATTACAGTAGATAAACTGGGGTAAGTTAGGATTGATCCTTCAGAAGTTACCTCCCCTTCATACATTATTTGTACATTTCCTCCCTTAACCTTCATTGTCAACCCTAAACTGGGGTAAGTTAGGATTGATCCTTCAGGAGTTACCTCCCCTTCATACATTATTTGTACATTTCCTCCCTTAACCTTCATTGTCAACCCTTAACTGGGGTATGTTGGGATTGTTCCTTGCGGAGTTACCTCCCCTTCATACATTATTTGGACATTTCCTCCCTTAACCTTCATTGTCAACCCTAAACGGGGTAAGTTAGGATTGATCCTTCAGGAGTTACCTCCCCTTCATACATTATTTGTACATTTCCTCCCTTAACCTTCATTGTCAACCCTAAACTGGGGTAAGTTAGGATTGATCCTTCAGGAGTTACCTCCCCTTCATACATTATTTGTACATTTCCTCCCTTAACCTTCATTGTCAACCCTAAACTGGGGTAAGTTAGGATTGATCCTTCAGGAGTTACCTCCCCTTCATACATTATTTGTACATTTCCTCCCTTAACCTTCATTGTCAACCCTAAACTGGGGTAAGTTAGGATTGATCCTTCAGGAGTTACCTCCCCTTCATACATTATTTGTACATTTCCTCCCTTAACCTTCATTGTCAACCCTAAACTGGGGTAAGTTAGGATTGATCCTTCAGGAGTTACCTCCCCTTCATACATTATTTGTACATTTCCTCCTTTAACCTTCATTGTCAACCCTAAACTGGGGTAAGTTAGGATTGATCCTTCAGGAGTTACCTCCCCTCCATGCATTATTTGTACATTTCCTCCCTTAACCGTCATTGTCAACCCTTAACTGGGGTATGTTGGGATTGTTCCTTCTGGAGTTACCTCCCCTTCATACATTATTTGGACATTTCCTCCCTTAACCTTCATTGTCAACCCTAAACTGGGGTAAGTTAGGATTGATCCTTCAGGAGTTACCTCCCCTTCATACATTATTTGTACATTTCCTCCCTTAACCATCATTGTCAACCCTAAACTGGTGTAAGTTAGGTAAGTTCTCTCCCTTTCTGACTAATATACCTCTACAACTCTACTGTTACAACTACAACCACTAGAGAAGTTATCTCCCTTTCCATCCTTTACTTACTGTTTTACCTCTACAGCTTTAAAACCACTGGAGAAGCGTTTTTGGTCTTTGGTCCCTACTTTCACCTTTAACTCCAATATTACTAAGAAGTTATCTCCCTTACATTTTCAACCTTTAATTCAGTATTGCTTAACACAAACAAGTTATCTCCCCTTTTGGTCTTTACCTGCTCTGTTTGTCAACCCTTTACTTCAGTATTACTTAACACAAAGAAGTTATCTCCCCTTTTGGTCTTTACCTGCTCTGCTTGTCAACCCTTTAAACTTCAGTATTACTTAACACAAAGAAGTTGTCTCCCCTTTTGGTCTTTACCTTCTCTGCTTGTCAACCTTTAACTTCAATATTACTTATTAACTCAAAGAAGTTGTCTCCCCTTTTAGTCTTTTCAGTATTACTTAATTAACATAAATTACTTAACTCCCATAATGAGATAAAATTGGTATAAAGTTAGTATATTAATAATCCAAAATAAAAGGCCAAAATAGATTCAAAGTAAAATAAAAAATCATTTCTATGGAATATATTTTCAGCCACTATAGGGCCTTCTTCAGTCCAAAATAACACTAATACAATGTGTTCGTCTACATGTTTGTTTACATCTATTGTCCACAGGTACACAATGTCTTCTTAACTCCTCTTTTGTTCTTTACCTTCTTTCCTTTAACTTCAATATAACTTAACACAAATGAGTTATCTCCCCTTTTGTTCTTTACCTTCTTTCCTTTAACTTCAATATTACTTAACACAAATGAGTTATCTCCCCTTTTTACGTCCTCTACCTTATCAGCATTAACTTGAGGCCATGGTGGCGCAGTGGTTAAGATGTCTCGACACATTACCACAAGCCCTCCACCTCTGGTTCCTAGGCACCTGACAGCTGGGCGGTGTTTTACTCCGGGTACTCTGGCTTTCCTCCACCAACAAACCTGGAATGTCCTTACATGACGGGCTGGCTGTTAATAGGACATTAAACTAATAATGAAACCCAAACCCAAACATTAACTTTTATTATTACTTAATACCGCCAACAAAAAGTTATCTCCCCTTTTTCTATACTCATAATTTTTTTATAGTCAGATTTTATAAGAATAAAGATTCAAAATCTGTGAAAACCTGAATTTGGTTTACTGACAGATTACTGTACTGAACAGATGCGAGCAGCACCAGTCCAAAAATAGAATAGGCTAGGATGACCGATGAGGAAGGGTCAGTCTTGGTCTTCACACGGCTTGGCCAGCCAACTGAGGACTGACCCTTGATGACCACATGGATGACGGCGACTACACTGGTGTGACAGGTGAGGTCAAAGGTCATTCTGTTGTTGGTATGGTCCTGTATAAACTGGTAGGTCAAGGTCAGAGGTAAGCTCAATCACTTTGATCCACTTTTCTCAGTTACTGACCCAGGGTCATATCAATTCGATTGTAATATTGAGAAATTTTGAAAATACAATTTTCACAATTGAATCACATTTTTTTTTTCCAAAACATCACCTGATTGTAGTTTTTGTCCGCATATAAGAGGCACTCCCAATTTCTAATGAAAAAACAGTGATTCATAATCCATAAAATATGTTAATATTTATTTAGGCCCTAGTACAACATTTCATATCAATTTTCCATTGAGAGAAAAAAATTCAACTTAAACAAAGTCAAGTAAAATTGTATGATAATTATATCCTTACTACTCGGGTTCATTTCATATCCATGTCTTTTGATCAATCTTTACTTTTTATTGTAGAAATTTTCATTTTAAAATGCCATTCTCTATTTTCAGTATCTCTGATATTTGATGTATTTGATGTAACAGATGGATGCCGTCATGAAGATGGATAAATTTGGGTGCGGTGTCAACGTCACACTACAAACAGGACTCCTACTGCCCTCTAGTGTCAGAATCATGCACCCGAAACGTCACAATTTATCAGGTAAATTACTATTAGGCTAGATTTACAACTGTACAAAAGCAATGTCAATATCATAAAATTTTTGGCCTAGTGTACTGATTTTGGGTCTGTAGCATACATGTAATTAGGAGGAAGAGCTACCATGTTTGATCAAGTGAATGACCTTTATGTACTTTTAAGGTCAAAGTCATGAAATATTTTGAAAACCTTTAGCTTCTAATAAGGAGTCTGTTGTATTGCCTTAATTGTTAGCCATAACTGTATACTGTGACTATGTTGTTTTGTGCCAATAGTCAGGGGCCGCGGTGGCCGAGTGGTTAAGAAGACTTGACATATTGCCACAAGCTCTCCACCTCTGGGTTGCTAGTTTGAATGTCATGTGGAGCAGTTGCCAGGTACTGACTGCTGGTCGGTGGTTTTTATCAGGGTACTCCAGCTTTCCTCCACCAACAAACCTGGCTCGTCCTTACATGATCCTAGCAGTTAATAAGATGTTAATTATATAAACTAATAAACCAGAAGAGCGTTAAGCCCCATGGGCCTCTTGTTTATATTTTTCTGTACAATGGTTTGCTAAGTTAATATTTATTTTGATGGGAAGAAGTTATGATAAACTACTATGACACATGATTGGGATAAATGAAGTTCACACATTTATTAATCTACAGTGAATCCAAGCTTTTAATATGTTATTCATCACCAAAAGTTATTAACATTTTGAAAATTACAGTACTTTCAATGCATTGGTTTTAATTTCACAACTATAAATAAGAGCAGAAAATTAATTTTAGCAGTACTGCCAAAAATCATTATAGTTACATCTATAGTAAAGCGAAATGAGTACCTACGGTCAGACCATGAAGCCAAATTGTGGTCTACAATTTCATTTCACATTTTTACAATGTTATTAGTACATGTAATTGTAAAGTGATTTCTGCAGGAAAGTTTCCATCTAAATATCCAGTACATAATTTCTGTGTTGTAACTAACATTTACTTGGCATCTGAAGCCATTTTAATGATTTTCACGGCTTAATAAATCAAACCTTATGATTTTCAATAGATTAACGAAGAAAATCAACATGCCAAAATTTTTGCCCAGTTACGGCACATATAACTTTAATATTTAGTACAGTATAAATCTACATCATACAAATTGTTTACCTGTATCTCCAGGTGTATTCACATTTTATAAATACCGACACAAAGTCTCCATCAAGTCTCTACCTAACTACTGTAAACCAACTTTCTTTTGTGGAGATTAAATTTCACGATTTCCATTTCAAAACAAGTTTGCGAAGATAATTATTCACATATTTAGAAATTGAATGATAATTCCTATCAATATAGATGATGTTGAATTGTTGATACTAATTCACGGAGATGAAACTTTTTACTAAAGTTGTGAAAGTAATTCACACACGAATGAAAGTAGGTTTACAGTACAAATCACTTTGTACAGTATTTACAGTAAAGTGTTAGAAACCAATATTTACAACCTGTAAAATCACTTTGTACAGTATTTACAGTAAAGTATTAGAAACCAATATTTACAACCTGTCTATAAAGACCACCTAGGGGTCAAACCTGTCTATAAAGACTAAAGGTCACCCAAGGGTCAAACCTGTCTATATAGACTACCCAAGGATCAAACCTGTCTATAAAGACCACCCAAGGGTCAAACCTGTCTATAAAGACTACATGATGATCAAACCTGTCTATTAAGACCACCTGAGGATCAAACCTGTCTATAAAGACTACCCAAGGATCAAACCTGTCTATAAAGACCAACCAAGGATCAAACCTGTCTATTAAGACCACCTGAGGATCAAACCTGTCTATAAAGACTACCCAAGGATCAAACCTGTCTATAAATATCACACCCTGCTGTACTGTAGTAGTTTTATCACATCTTGTAGTACTGTAACATCTTTATTACATTACCCCCAAGGCATGTCCACAGTAAATCATCTCTACCCACACCTACAGCCCCTACCCAGTCACTGTCTGTGTGTAGGATCCTGAATCCTTTACCATCTTTACTCAGTATGAGAACATTTTTATTGGTAAAGTCCCCTATGATGAGGCTCCCCTGACTATCATACACTATACCATTGGGGTTAAATGGTTCACCTCCTGTTTGTGGTGATTGTTTACATGGACTGGGGATGTCACCTCTGTATACAAACAGTTCCTGGAAGTCAGTATCCATGACAACAACATGTTGGTTTCCATCACCACCATCATCTTCATCACTGTGATCAATCAATGCGACATTGTTAGTGACAGGACACTCTGTGATCATGTATGGTGTACACACTAACGGTTTCCCAGTCCCTGCTGCCATTGTAGTAAGTACCATCTGACCTTGTGTGGTGTATTTGGAGACATTTCCTGACATGACCACAATGACATGGTTCTTTGCTGTAATACATATGCTGTAAGGATCTGTTTTAGTTGTGAATTGTTGAGTTAACTGTCCTGATACCAGCTCCAGGATGTTGTTTTGATTATCACAGGCCCACAATCTGTGTGTTTTTGGTGATAGACTGATGTCATTGATGTAAGCCTCGTGTGTGACCGTCTGTATCACTGTGCCCTTCCTGTCCAGGAGAGTTAATATGTTGCCGCTTTTGGTCCAGGCCTGATCATCAGTGGTAGGACATATAGACCAAATGCCACATGGAGACTTCCACTCCTCCACCACCTTGGTCTCTGTCAGTAGTGTTTTCCTGGCCACTGCTTTCTTACCTTTATCCTCTGACTGTTGTTGTGATGAGGGTTGTTGCTGACCGTCTGCTAATGATACTGACCATTTATGGTCAGTGGATGTATGACCTTGGCCTGAGGTGGTGACTTTTCCTAAGGCTTGTACCAGGTGACCTTTAGGAGTATTGTTTGGGTTGAAGCTGACTGTATCTAAAGTAGGTTTGACAGGGATATGTATTTGGGAATCTATTTCGCATTTTGTGTCGTATATTTCTATGTGAGAGCCTTGCTGAAGTGTTGTCTTACATTTCTGTATTTGGTGTTTAATTTGTCTGTTCAAATTTTCAAGTTCTTGTTTGTATTTCTGGATGAGTTTGATGTTGTCATCTTTCATGTTTTGATATATTGTGAGTGTTTCGTCTCTAAGCGTGTCAAGGTCTTGTTTTAATTTTTGCGTTTGCATTTTAAATTCATGTGCTAATTTATCAAATATGTTGTCGTTGTCTTTGAGGAGTGTATCAGTAGAGGTGATGTATTTCCCGATCTGTACCAAATCATTTTGTTCGGTTCTGTCAATAAAGTTTCTGATGTCTTGTTTCTTCTGAGGAGTGACTTCACTAAGTTCACACATTGGATGAGTTTTATGAATGGTGGAAATGCATTTAGGGCAAATTGGTTCTTGACATTTTTCACAATACAAATCTAGTTGTCTCCCCTTGTGATGGTTACAGGTTGTCTGTCCTTCCGTACGAACTGGTATGTTTGCTGTTGCCATTTTGATGAAGATGAATATTTGTTGAATTTCTGAAAAATTGAATATATATACTGGATTAATACAATGTTTAACATAACCAATTGAATAAGAGTTTTATTTGATGTTATTAATTGCTCTTTGTTCTATTCAGTTCTATGTGTGTACATACAGTTTTTAAATATTGATTGACCTCAATGTTTTTGAAACACAAGAAAATAACTACCTGATAATCACTGCATTCACTGATGACACACACAGGGTACCTGGGATTAAATGAAGTTGGTCTTCCCCAGAATCTAAATGATATTCAATGTTGTTGAAATTATTCTTCCTCCGAAATTCACAGCTAACCATGAAATTTACTTCGATCTTCTCATGCTAGCAGATCTGTCACTTTCTCAGTTTCTGATGAAAATATCCATTTCAAATAAAATGTAATCTTGGTAGGATACACAAAAATGTACATTAAATGAAATTTATATGTGTCCACACAGAATAAGACCATTCTTGTCATTGGTTACTAACAACAAATGTCAACCAACCAAAATGCTTGTCTCTTGTGGCCTGACGATATCATGATCTATTGTCTGGTTCGATACATGTACAGTTGTTAAACAGACATGTAAAGCAGACATAGATTGTGTAGTAGATCAAACCGTGATATTTAAATACCCACAGCTCACCTGGGGTGTATTCACCTGTGGTGTATTGTCTGTTGGGCAGGTGTATTGGGTATTAAGTCACACCTGTACTGTACATGTATAGGTAGATACACCTGGGATGTATTTTCTGTTTGGTATGTGTGTTGGGTAATAAGTCACACCTGTACTGTACATGTATAGGTAGATACACCTGGGGTGTATTGTCTGTTGGGTATGTGTATTGGGTAATAAGTCACACCTGTACTGTACATGTATAGGTAGATACACCTGGGGTGTATTGTCTGTTGGGTATGTGTATTGGGTAATAAGTCACACCTGTACTGTACATGTATAGGTAGATACACCTGGGGTGTATTGTCTGTTGGGTATGTGTATTGGGTAATAAGTCACACCTGTACTGTACATGTATAGGTAGATACACCTGGGGTGTATTGTCTGTTGGGTATGTGTATTGGGTAATAAGTCACACCTGTAGTGTACATGTATAGGTAGATACACCTGGGGTGTATTGTCTGTTGGGTATGTGTATTGGGTAATAAGCCACACCTGTAGTGTACATGTATAGGTAGATACACCTGGGGTGTATTGTCTGTTGGGTTTGTGTATTGGGTAATAAGTCACACCTGTAGTGTACATGTATAGGTAGATACACCTGGGGTGTATTGTCTGTTGGGTATGTGTATTGGGTAATAAGTCACACCTGTAATGTACATGTATAGGTAGATACATCTGGGGTGTATTGTCTGTTGGGTATGTGTATTGGGTAATAAGTCACACCTGTACTGTACATGTATAGGTAGATACACCTGGGGTGTATTGTCTGTTGGGTATGTGTATTGGGTAATAAGTCACAGCTGTACTGTACATGTATAGGTAGATACACCTGGGGGTATGTGTATTGTGTTATAAGTCACACCTGTACTGTACATCTGGGGTGTATTCACCTGTGGTGTATTGTCTGTTGGGTATGTGTATTGGGTATTAAGTCATACCTGTACTGTACCTGTATAGGTAGATACACCTGTCTGTTGGGTATGTGTATTGGGTAATAAGTCACACCTGTACTGTACATGTATAGGTAGATACACCTGGGGTGTATTGTCTGTTGGGTATGTGTATTGGGTAATAAGTCACACCTGTACTGTACATGTATAGGTAGATACACCTGGGGTGTATTGTCTGTTGGGTATGTGTATTGGGTATTAAGTTTGTGCATAAAAATGACGTCATATTTTTGTATAGAAATATGACATTATGCTCACAAAAATACGAAGTTATAATCACAAGAGCAAAAAAATTGTGTAAAATACAATGGCGGAACTAGTAGTTATGATCTTCTGTAAATTGAAAATGTAATAAAAATTTTAAATATATGTAGAATATTCCTTGTTTCTTGATGAATACAAGTAAATTGTAATATGTTTTGATATTTTTTTTGATATTTTGATACTTTGATATTTTTCACTCGTGCTTCGCACTCCTGACACAAGGAGTACCCTCTATCTATATATGTGTTGGTACCTGTATTTAGAAATTTTGGTAAGTTATAAAAAAAATACTAATTGACGACAGTAGAGAATACACAACATTCGTTTTGAAGTCGTACTGGCTGACCTTTACGAGCAAAACATAAGGTCCGTCATAATTTTTAACAAAGTCTTTTGAAGTCATGTCAATTTTAGATCATCTGAACCGAAGGCATCATGCTTCGTCCGCTGTTCCCCGTGCGCCGTGCTTAAACTTTTTCACATCTTGAACTCTCAAGTTCTACCAGTGGGATTAAGCTAATTAAACTTGCATGAAATGAACCTGACATGGGACCGACTACCAATCTCTGTAGATATAAGTGTAAATGAAATCATGAATTATTATGTTTGCGTGTGTAAGAATTTTGCAAGTGTAAAAGAGTTATTTTCATAAAATTATTTCTATATTTGTTATTCATGAATACCATATATAACTACATACATGTACATATGTAGCTATTAAACTGCTAACACATTTCCAAATATGATTATAAAAGTTCTTAATTACCATACGTACTAAAATAAGACCATACCTCTAAGACAAACATTGCAGGTTTTTTTAATGACTTGCCTTGCATTATACATTTATTCATTTTTCAGAGATTTACTAACACTTCAAATATTTTAACTGCAGGTTGAAAACTACACCTCATATATTTTAGATGTCCAAAATATTCATGAAATGGTTTTAATTATGTAGAAGATTATTTTTGCCCGTGCTTCCTCATGCCATTGCTGACCACCAAACTGACCCAACTGACCGCTGGAAGTGGAGGGCCATGTTATAAATATCGTAAGACACATGTGTAATTTACAGATAATCATGGTCAACACATGATGTCTTGGTGGCAATGTGAAAAATATTATCTTACACTCGTGGCTCTATAATATGAGATTTATTAAACTGGCTTAATGATTTGATACGCCACTCGCCCAAAGGTTCGTACGATATCAAATTACTACATAGCCACCCATGTAAGATCCGCTATTTACAATGTACAAAAAACAAAGCAGCATTTGAATATGATTTACTTCTAGGCAATTTATTAGCCAGTGTGCTATAAGCCTTTTATGTCTGAATATCAAAATGCAGTTTTAACTTATACACATAGGTTTATACATTAGCTGAGAAAAAAACATTTAAAAATAAAAGTGTCTTCCACACTAAAATGCTGTAAGATGTAACTTCATTACATTAGTCTCCGTACAATATATGGCGAATATATCAAATGGACCTTGTCAAACCATGATATAATGTTCAAACTTTGTATAAATGCAAAAATATCACGTTTAAAAGAATACACTTAAAGTAGTTAATAAGAGAATATGACTACAAACCGGAATTCCTTCTGTCGTCAACAAGGACAAAAAAGGAGTTTCCAATCTCTATGTATATTACAGTGTATCATGTTTCTATGTCGAGTACGCGTAGCAAAACCTTCTCATGTCAAGATAATCTTTATCTAAATTGTTAAAGGCCCAATATACGTAACATTTCAGTTATGTTTTGTAATCACAAACATGTACAATTATCGAACATTATACCAATGACCTAGAATACAGATGAAAGACGTGAATTATGTCAGTATTCCGTGCAGATAAACATGTGATATCGAACGGTCAAAACTCGTCTACTAAACATACCTTTCATATGGAAACAATATGCCATTGCAAAACCATAGACCAACGCATTTTCTTCGAACGATAGAATTTTTGCTTCTGTTTTTCCCTTGCGGAGTGGATCGGGTCACGTGATATTTTTTCTAAAATCGAGACTTTCTGTGAACTTCTACGTATCGTTTCGGTTTGTTTTTATTGGGGCAACATTGATGATTTTCTCTTCTTTTTATTTTGAAACTTAACAGTTAATTACCTGGTTTTAGTCAATATTCTATGCAGAGACAACATGGTAATTATCTTGTAAATGTTTGTGATTACAAAAAATGTCTGAAAATTTACGTACATTGTATATTTAGCCTTTAATGTTGAAAGTAGTCAGCTGACGTATAGATCCATCAAATTCTGGCTATGGCTGTCGTATATTAAGTCCAAAATGAAAAGTCTGCATGTTGTCTATTGCATACCGTAAATCGGGATATTTTGGCGATAAATGTATGTTTATGTAACGTGATTGAGTAATTTTTCCGAGAGTATATGTTCACATACGTAATGGATAGCATGTAGAAGTATTATATACAATAACAAATAAATACGTAGCCAAATTTGATGTGTTAAATTTTAAATATCAAATAAGCCAAACTATTACCTTATACATTCTATGTATTTGTAATTTTTTTCTTTTGAATTTTCATTTTTTGGGGGTTACAATTTTTATATTATTGATGAAATGTCCTATTGCACTTATGTCGTTATACTGGCCCCATCTTCTGCTTCACGACTGATGTGACACAAGTTATATATCTTATTTCTCCACGTGTTCTTGTACGTACAAAATGTACTGTCCGTCAAAATCTTGGTACATCGAAGGGTATTCGTAAGGGAGTCTACAAATAAAAATATGTATAGGGGATTGTAGCGTGATCTCCGTCCTCTGTAATGGTTTTCCATGTTGTCTACATACATATTAATATATATCATAGGGAATTTGATAAACAGTTATTTGTGCCGTAAATGGGCAGACATTTTGACATGTAATTTTTTCGTCATTGAATACCATAAGGTTTGATGAATAAAGTTGTGAAAATCATTCAAAATACTTCAGATACCTTTTAAAAGTTAGTTACAATACCAAAAAAAATGCGCTGTAAAAATGTTGTTTTTATGCCGTATGCATGCTAAGGGGGAAATATACACGGGAAAATGCACTTTACAATTTCTAATAACACTAAAAAGGTGAAATATTGTAGACCACAATTTAGCTTTATCGTTTGACCGTATGTACTAGTTTCACTTCACAATTGGTGTAAATATAGAACAGCTGGACGAAGTTCTTATGACTTCATCAAAGTTATATAATAAAAGTTGCTTTTCAAGAAAATCGATGCATGATTTTTCAAGAATAAGCATTTAAACAATACAAATCCTTTACTTGTCATTGATAAGGTCGACGTTATAAAGTTCGCTTAGCTTGAATCCCTGTCTGAAACTATGTTACAAAAGACCAAATGATAATCAGCTACTGTGCTGTTATATTGACATACCAGTACAGATAAGGCGATCCGAAGCGGTTTATGATGAGAGTACACTCAGATTTTTGTGTTATATCTCCATAACATAAAAATATATTCAAATTAATCCTTATAATTCAATTTACTAAAGATAATCTCTTCCATATTCAAAATTCATTTCCGGACTCTTTTGTCTATAAAATCATTACGCCGTCTTCTCAGCGAATCAGAAGCAACGTTACAAACGGCGACGCCATTTTTCCTTTATAGGCTGAGAGAGTAAACTTTTAAGCCAATGAAAATGCTCGTAACAAGTAAAATTGAATTATTTTCGGATCGTTTAGAAAGTACTGGTAATTTAAGATTATAAAGTAGGCTAAAATTAGGACTCTACAAGAATATTTCACAAATTATTTAAAGATGCTCCATCGCCGACGACAAACATTATGAAAAACACTCAATCTAAAACGAACACATTATCATTGTACAAATTTTAATTCCAGGATAAATGCTATCACCTTATTCATCAGATATCCAAAGACCCAACTTGCTAGCCAAGGGTATTCAGTTCGATACTCTCACTGCAACCCTCTTGAATCTACAATATATACAATTTTGTGCTAATCCTATAGATCAAACTACGTTTAAAATTAATAGAAAATGAAATGTAATATAAAAGCAAAACTTAAAATTAGCAATTCCAGTGAATTCTAAATACAGTCCTAAATTATTCAGCGGGTAAGCAAACCATAATCTCAAAAATATTGGTTAATGAGCTTCTGTAATGCTTTGTAAACTAACCAAAGACAATTTATTTTAACTCAGTATTATTACTTGCTGGACCTAAGTTCATATCATATTTTTTATTCGAATATATTGACATTAACATTAAAGGGACAATTCAGTCTAAGAGAACATTAAAATTTGTACACATATCGGAAAAACCCAGTTCTAATAGAAAGTAGATCAGTCGGTTTTACTCTGATATGCCAGAAAAGCCCATGGTGGTGAAATGCGTGTGAAATGTTCAAACCCGCTCGCTGTCCGCCATTACACATTGTGGTCGAACATCTTGTATGCCGAACCCTGTCCCTTGCTCGTAAAGTAATGAAACTTTTGTCTAGAACTGCTCAAATCGCTCTGACAGCAGTGTCTTTACCTTATTAGGTAAATTGTCTTACCACAAAATCATTTATCACCTCCTCAGTGGTTATGTAGTTCATTTGTTTAACGTGCGTGACTATGCCTAGGATATGGGTACAGCGTACATATTGTATACGTAACTGCTTAATCGTATTGATCAACGATTTGTAATTACAACGGTATCAATTAAAATGCTAATCAATGACGTGGAATTTGTCAATATTTTATGTTATATGTTTCATAAGAAATATAGAACAATACATTTATGCCATAATTTGCTTTTTGGTTATGTAAAAGAATTAGCCTGAGTTTAATTTATATATATGTATAAGACTTACCGGCCACAAGATAAGTACAAATGAAGACTGGTTCTTTTAACTGATGTGTACTTCTATCTGTGACACTGTCCTTTTTAACGTGATGTCATACTACGGTTTCACGTTGTAGCCATTGCTTCCAGTAACCTTTCAACTCAGTCATTTAAATGCCGTTAACCTTTGACATACTCATTTAAATGCCGATAACCTTTGACATACTCATTTAAATGCAGTTGACCTTTGACATACTCATTTAAATGCCGTTAACCTTTGACATACTCATTTATATGCCGTTGACCTTTGATCATACTAAATAAATCGTGACACGACCTGCAGCATCTGTACCATCCCACGTCCTCGACGTCCACACCTGTCAAATTTCTGGAGTACTTAACAGGTAAAAGCACAAAAAGCTAGAATAATCGTGATGTTGATGTATTTATTGACGTACAGAAAACTATCAGCTGTTTTAAAATGTCTTTATTACATGATAATATTTCAATTGAAAAGAAAATACATTATGCTACAAATATCTATATTTTATGAACATCATATTCCAATTGATAGCATTAACTACATGAAGGAAACTGCCTTTTGTAACTTTGTTTTTCATTTCAAAATTTTGTGAAAATAAATAATGTTCAGAACGATGCAACACTATATTTTCAATGAAAGTGTACATATAATGTTATAAAAACAATTTTATATATGAATACTTTGTCGCAACGATGGCATGCCACCAATTCGTCTAGGAGTAGGGCTGTGGATTGTCTAACATCTGGCGATCCGATCCGATCCACGATTCAGGGTTGACGATTCACAGATCGGACCACGAATCACCAGTTAGATACAAGCAAAAGATTCAACTGCAGTAAAACTGTTTTTATTGATAAATCAATAATGGTCTTATATATTGATAAATGTTTGATTGATAATAAAACCAATTTTAGCAGTTTTACATTCCTTATCATTAAGCAATAGAGTTACAGGTGAAGTACAGTAGGATTCAGTCACTGTAACTGTAAAAAAATCAAATCATTTGAATTTTGAAATAACGTCATCTCAAAAATACTACTGCACATCAATTACGGCATGAATCAAAGTCAAACCATCTGTGAACAGGTACACTGTATATACATTATCATGGTAAGTCATAAATCACCATATCAAAACATTTCATTGTTACTTTTATTTTGGTCAAATACAGAAAAACATTGAAATTAAGAAAAAAAAAATTAAAATCTATAAGAGTAGTTACAATTTACTTTGGTTCTAGGCCTATAGTTTTTATTTCTAATCAGGTGATTTATGATTTTGACTCATAATTAGCCTACCTTTCGTTTTTGACATGGGGTTCACATCTACAGTACTCAGTTGCCTAATATAATATATTCGTATTTTTACATATTTCCGACCCGTAATGAAAACGAAATCGATAATAATCTTTTACATCTCTAGAAGTCAATAATTATGTTTTATCATTATTATTTTATGAAGAATTCACAACATTGCATCGAAGCGTGGGTACGAAAATAACATGTTGCTAGCTTTACTTCACGCAGCTCATGTGTACTTCCGGTCTACTTCAAAGTGAAAACATCGATGATATTCAGACTTTAGTGTACATTCCTTCACATTTTTGAGCTATGACAGCATTAAAGAAGGTACTATTTTTTTTGCTTTTGAAAGATCGCGATCCACAAATATCAGGAGTAACGAATATTCGTATCCGATCTTTCTCAATAATTCGTGAATACTCGAGTACTCGGATACTCGTTACAGTCCTATCTAGGAGACACAATTTTGACTTTAAAGATGCTCCACCGCCGACAGAGCATGTACGTACGATACTCATACTTTGGACAACGATTAGTGGGATATCGTGTATATACGTCTAATTAACACAAACAATGATATAAAATGTATTTTACTTTTGGTGCATATGCAATCAATACTTCATTTCATATAGGAAATAATTCCGTGGATTTTTTTGGGACGCAATTAATTACATGTATTTTTAATATTTTTAATTTGGAGTAAATTAGAAGCTTAATTTTTTCAATGGTAGTAATGGTGAGAAATAAGTAACGTTAGTAACTGAAAAAATACCATATCAACTATTAACTTCACTATCACAAAAGACCATACATAAATCAAATGTTGGTAAATATGATGACAAACAACATCCTAAGCAACGTTATAAACACAAACATTTAGGATTTCATTTTGTCAGTGAGACGGAATATCAGTAATAAGATTTAAGTGTATGTTTGTTTGTTTTTTTATCAATTAACGTCCTATTAACAGCTATGGTCATGTAAGGACGGCTTCCCATGTATGCGGTGTGTTGCGTGTATGTTGTGCGAGGTGCGTGTTTTGGGAGATCTTGTATAGTGGAACTGTTGCCCTTTTTATAGTGCTATATCACTGAAGCATGCCGCCGAAGACACCAAGCAACACACCCCACCCGGTCACATTATACTGACAACGGGCGAACCAGTCGTCCCACTCCCTGTATGCTGAACGTTGTGTGTAATACACGTGTTATAATTCACCTAAAGTAAGTTTGTTCGCGATTTCGCGGCACATTGCTATGATCGCCAAAAAAATTGATCCGCGATATAATGAGAAATAGTTGAATGATATTTACCTTTAAAATCCCTATCGCGAAAATATAAAATCACTAACATATGATTTTCTCGTTTTTAAATCAAATCTCGAAAATTTTGGCCCACGAAAATAACCAGCTATACGGTATATTTGTATGTAATGGTGACAGTAAGACAGTGAAACGTATTTAGGTATAACTTTTGACTATGATGAACAATAACGTGTGCATGTTTGAACTAGTAACGATATATACTTTTATTGCGATATAAAGGTGAAATAATTGCGTAATTAACCATTCTTACATAATCGTTTTTTTCGGAACATTGAAATTAAAAACATCTTTAAATCAATACAATGCTTTAATCAAGTGCATATACGCAGGTCAAATATATAGAACTACCCAGTCACCAGCTTATATAAATACATATGTAATTGTAACATGGTGACGTGTTGTATTTTCTTTTCAACAGAAATATTACCGCATCATAAAACATTATAAAACAGGTGAAAACTCATTCTAAGTACGCCAATAAATAAATTAACATCACGATTGTTCGAGCTTTTGTGTTTTAACCTGCTGAGTCCTCCAGAAATTAGCAGGTGTGGACGTCGAGTATGTGGGATGGTACAGATGATACTGGTCGTGTCACGATCCGAGCAGCATAAAAAGGATGCCTCACAGAGCTGATGTATACAACATTGGTTGTCACACGATCATGATGAACGGACTCGTCCTCGCTTGTGCTTTGCTGGTTGTCGGTAAGTCTCTAGATGAATTAAGTTAATTAGGTAATACAAAACTACACTTAAATGGTCACTTTGTTTCCTAAAGATAATTAGAAATTAATTCTATTTAATTGTGATTTAAAGAAACTTAAATTTCCTAAACATCGTAAGTTATATAGGAGATATTGTAAACTTAAATTGAAATAGATGACATTAATAATTTTATATTAGTAATGCTCTGATTTTCCAATATTTCCATTGGCTAATACGTGTTCACGTGACGATTAATATTTCTTTGTTAACTTAATTACCCAAACGTTGCATTCTTCAGGTTGTCATTCTTTGATCAATGCTTTTCTTATAATTGATATGTACATCAGAATTATTTTTGTTTTACATTTCTTAAAGAAACGACATATCTTATATAAAAATCAAAAACCTTTGTTTCGGTCCATATAGTATTATATCGCCCTTGTAGAATTTAAAAAAATAATGACATCGGGCTACGCCCTGAGTCATAATTCATTCTACTCGGGTGATATAACACCATGTGGACCTCAACAAAGGTCCATGATTGATATTCACATTGACATTCAGCTTTGGTGAGTTTATAATATCAAAATATTATTTTGATCAGATCAATTTAATTTGAAGCTAATATGGTGCTTTGTTCGTTCATTAATATATAAAATAGATACCTCTTTACACAGTAGTTGGATGTAGTATATTACCAATAATGAGGTGAAGACTTCTTTCTGAAGACATTAGCATATCTTATATATCGATAAAATTACTTAAGCTTGATACATTTAGATTAGTCTTCTCTCTTTAATGTCATTTTTTCATTTGTTATAATAGAGTCTTTGGTACTGCCAAAATCATTTTCAACTTTAATTTGTACTTGTAAAATTAAAAAAACATGTATTCTTAGTATTATAATTCTCAAAATGTCTGTTATTTATGATGGTGAATAAAATTATTAAAACCGTTCCTTGATTTGTGAGTATGAAAATTACGTCGCATTTAACTTTCAGGATCATGACTCATGTTCACTTAATTCAATTAATATCATTTAGAATCTTTGGCCCTGCCAAAGTCGGCACCGATACCAAAACACCCTTCAGAAGACCTCATACGGCAGGCATCAGAAGTTCCACGGTCACCGCTGATACCAAGACATCCTTCGCAAGACCTCATCGATGAGGCTGAACAGGTAAGTAACACATAGAAACTTCAATAGCTCATTTAGAAGAATTTACGTGTATGAGGCGATATATGAATATAAAAAGAATGCACCAGAGAAAAACGATGAATAAATATTAAAATAGTAATACATTTATTAAAAACAGGGTTTGAGTTAGTACATGCGTATTGATTAGATATTTAAATTATTATTTGTACGACTGTGCAGCGAGATATCAGAGAGAGAGAGAGACAGTGTGAGAAAGACAGAGGTAGAGGAAGGGAGATCGAGAGAGAGAGAGATGTTGTAAGTTTCTCCATAATATTCAAGATTGATATGTTGTTCCAAAGTTGAAATGGTCGTTTCGAATGTGACGTCATGTTACTTTTTTTGGTCAATGTTATGTGTAATCACGATTAAAATAGAAATAATTCAGAAAAACATTGTTAAAGTTCCGTTTGCTTACAGCTGACCAACAGTAGGATTGTAGGAGGGGGAGAAGCCACAATCCGTGATAACCCTTGGCAGGTGTCGCTCCGATCAAATAACAATCATATTTGTGGCGGGGTCATCCTAAATGCTACTGTTATTCTGACGGCTGCACATTGTCTTGGCAGCAGCACCCACACGTAAGGAGTTCTTTTTTTATGTATTTAGTTTTTAATTTAAGCATCGATATTATTATTTTTTTAATTTCATCAGGGTACGAAAGAAATTTTATGTCATAATACGTTGAAATCAAAACAATAGTAACATCAATATTTATAATTAATTTTCCAGACTACTTGATAAAATAAAATGGATTTACACGTACGATTGTTTAAGGGATTATTTTTTTTTGCAAATCAATACGCAATGCCAATGTTTCTACTGTGACGTCACGATGACGTCGGATTTTCGCGCCATTCTCGGATTTTTTTCATAGTGGTATGTCAAAAAAAGAATCGGCAAACCATAAAGTCAAATTTAGTAGGAAAGACAAATTAATTAGAACGCTATAGTTTTGATGTACGTTTGCAAACAATCTTAAATATGAATGTGCTTTATTTAGGAATTCATACTATTGACATCAGTTGCTTAGAAATCGGGCGAAAATTCTATTTAAAAGATACCTTGAAAAATGACCGGATTGATCTTTAATCTATATCTAGCAATTTTTAAAAAGAAGCATGATCATGTCACTTCCGTAATTCCACAAAACAGCCTCAAATTTTGTTTTGATCTTTTCGATGTATATGAAGCTACACTCTTTAGGTAGGACAATTATAATATTTTATTTTAAAATTTGCGTGTATGTTGGATTTTATATGAAATGGTATTTCACTGTTTTCAGGAGTAATTGTATGAAGTGATTTATATTTAAGGTCTTACTCAGTACGGTATGGCTCAGGGAGTCGCCTCTCAGGAGGAGGTATCTCGGCCGCTACGGGCATGAAGCTAGTGAGTATCTTTTTCTCAAATAATTTCGTCATATCTACAAATGAACCATGCGTCTATCAGTTGAATAGTCCGGCAAAGGAAAAATGGTGTTAAGATATCAAGTATAATTCAATACTATAGGAATCCTAAAACGTCCTCCCGGCTGGCTATGTCCGTGTTGACATTCCCGCGCAACCTCGCTTTCAGAATTTATTTTAAAGAACTGTGCTAAAGTTACAAAGGGCCTTTCCATTGTTTCAATGGTTAAAACTGGACAACGTAAGCGGAACTTGACGGTCGTTTTGATATCTAAAGACTTGTAATGTCAATGAACACATTTAGACTGGTTTTCATTGTCCGACTATTCACTTTAAGATTGGGATATCAATATCACGCTGTATATTTCAGACATGTTAAAACATTGATGTCAACAGTCATGTTGGAAAACCCTGCTTTATCAAATGTGCATCATTAACCCCAGTATATCCTTCCTTTAAGATGAGTAATGTAAGAAAAGATTTAAGTAGAAAAGTCCTGAATTTGGTGATACTGTGATATTCTATCTTAATCTATAAAGTGGGCCAAGTCTTTAATGACTCAATGTGCAATCAAGTTTAAAACAAGGCACCAGAACGATTGATCGTGGATGTATACAGGGATATTAACCCATTTAAATGACCGACAACCAATTAAATACCACATAATTTCAATAATGTATGTACTCTGTATAAGTATCGTTTTGGATATATATTATAAGACTCTTTCATGTGTGGATATGAAGGATAGGGATATTCTACCCGAGGGTCGAAAAATGTAGTAAAACTCGAGGCTTGCCGAGGGTTTTGTAACATTTTGTGATTCCGAGGGTAGAATATCCCAATCATTCATATCCACACATGAAAGAGTATTTTTCTTTCATACCTCAACGTTTTATTACAATTTTACAACTATATTATCCCGCCATTTTGAAATAAATTCGAAGAAATCCACGACTGGAAGTAAATTTTTCATGAAAAATTACGTGAAATTTTCAACACAAATTCCGTTTTTTGCATGTTTTATATTAAAACCAGTCATAATTGTTCATCTTTTTTTTTAATTTTACCGATGAAATAGAGATTTTGTTGACGCCGTGAAGTCACGAGGCTTTATTGCATGGGTAGCGATGCAATACAGCCTCAGGCGACATGAGTGTATTGCCCTAGACCAGCCAGTATTACACCCGTAGGTATGAAAGAAAATTGTGTATTGAATCTTCAGACGAAATACATATAATCCTAATCTGACATAAAGGGAATGAATCATTGGAATTCCGTCTTACATTTCAGTTGAATTGCATTGTTTTTATTTGACAGAATGCGAATTATGGTGAAGGCCTTGGTGCATTTCCCAACGACATTGCTATACTTATGGTAGAGGACATGACTTTGAGCAGTAACGCCGCGGCCATTTCCCTAAATTCTAGGAGCAATAATGCGTTGGCTGATTTGGATACGTCCTCCTGTAGAATCACTGGTTGGGGAAGAACTTCAGGCACAAGTATTTATCACGGACATCCATTTACTGTATAGTTGCTATTATTCGCGGTTTGTTTATTTCGCTTAATTTGCGGGTCCATCTGAAATCGCGAAATTAGTACCTCGCGAAATTGATCAAATTCATGGTTTCACGAATTATAGCCTGTCATAAGAGTGGGACTTTAAAAGGCTAGAAAGATAATTCACGAAAATACACCCCCGCGAATAAGTTCAAAACAATAAATCGCGAAATATTACACCCGCGAAATTTATGAACTATGCAGTAGAATATGGCGTTGATCACATATGAGATATTTTTTAGTATTTTTTTTTTTGCATTATGAGTACGATTACTCCGATATATTTCCTCCTAAAATGAATATGTGGTACATATGACATCTATTTTCTCGGGGAAATATTTCTCTTATCCAGTAAAGATAGATATACAAAGTTGAATTTTAATTGGAGAGATAAAATGTTAATTACATCAAGAAATAATAACAATTTATGATGGATTAAATAAAGAATCAAAATATACTATTAAATAATATAGAGCTCAATCAAAGTTACATAATTTTAATAATAATAATTTTAGCAGTATGTTATATGGAAACTTCGTACTTAACTTTATAGAGTAAGCATGGAGTCATCATCCGCAAGTAACAGAAGAAGACTAATATAGGCAATATGTCTGTTGTCTTATTCTTTTGATGTATATATATTCTCTGTATTTATGTATGTTTGTATTGTAATATTTCTGAAATGAAATCATCCGGAACTTGTCGCCGTTACGATTATTCGAAGCTTCATATCCCAATCTCAAGGAATTATCGTAGACTATTTTAGGCATCATCATAGGAATCTAATGCCATCGATAATATTTAACCTTAGGAAAATCCCTTACTGAAAGTCTCCATACGAAATTATTAAGTTACAAAATGTTTCTTATTTAAGGCCACCCTGACTAATATAATGGCTTCCATTTGATTTTTGTTTGTTTGTTTGATTAATTTACGTCCTATTAACAGCTATGGTCAAATTACAATTTAGAGAATTTAATTAAGTTATGTAGACGAAACTGAGCCATAATATCATTACACATATTGACACTTGTATTTATTTTGATGATTATAATTTTCATTCTTGATATAGGCAGCCTTCCGACAATTCTTCAAGGAACTAATGTAGATGTTTTGACTGATTCAAATTGTGGTAGTGATTGGGGAAATAATTTGAATGGTCCTGTTCACATTTGTGTCAGCGGGGATAACAGTGGCGCATGCAACGTAAGGATTTATTCATTATAGCTGAATGTCAATGTCGAGTTTGTTTTTTCTTCTTTTTAAAATAATTTTTAATGGTGATTACATTGTTGTAATGTTATAATAAAGACAATGGTGTTTTTCGTAACTGAAGCATATTAATATTTCATATTTGGATTTTTTCATTATCTGTTTTTGGCATGATGTTAGAAAAATTTATGATGTTATTATGTCAATATTTAAATTATTATCAGTATTTTGTATTTGCATGTCACAGAGTTAGCTCCCTTTTGGTTAGATATCTATTTTGACGTCATTTTTTTGTGAGCGCAATTTACGTTCTTTTCTCAGAAAGGTATGACGTTACGCTCGAAACACATGACGTCACAATTAATATCTAACTACAAGGGCAGATAACTCTGCAATATGCATATACAGAATGCAAGAGGATCACACATTTAAATTAGTTCTGAAATTTGTTCAGGGTGACAGCGGTGGACCGTTGGTATGTGAAAATAACGCCGGTGTGATGGAACTTGTTGGAGTGACGTCATGGGGCGCGAGTGGCTGCAGTGTCTCGTATCCCTCAGTGTATACTGAAGTCAGCTACTTTCATGATTTCATTAACACAAATGCGAGTTCTTAAACGAGATATTGATACCGACCAACTGTCCCTGGACTTTCTATGTGTCATTCAATGAAATAAAATCATTAAAAAAAGTTGTTTTGAGTTTACTTCTGATGTGCGGTAGCTAGAAATAATATTTCTGATTTTCAAATAAATTATGAAGAACTCGTCAATAAAGCAAGACATGTTTTGTCAGAAAAAAGCACTGTGTGACCAATGCTACAGGAAAGATGTGGACACTGTTTTCTATATAAAGCAATTAAAGAAGTAGCTGCACGTAAAGACTGCAATTTTGTGGACTGTGGCTCGGCGTTCCACGATGTAATATTCACCTCACTAATGCAGGAACATCGACACTTAAAATGTTTAAATGAATCCATTGCCATTCTCAAACCCACAGCAAGCAGTATTGAACGAGTTGTAAGAAAAAGAGATATACCGTTACACTCCACACCAGTACCGAGATCTAGACACACTAACAAACACCAAATAGTCCTCGAAGGAAACACTGTGTTGGAGCGACCATAGGCATTTCACCGTGGAGAAAAAGCCAAGAAAGTGATACACTATCTGGATTGGTATACGCCAACATCACTAGGGAAGTACATACAGTAGCCATGAAACAATACACGTATTTACAAACTCTAATGTTTCAAATAATTTAAATAACCTTTCTTATAATCATTATCAAGAGAAACTGTGTGATTGTCGGTGTAATGATATATAACTGCTAAAAAATCAACACAGAAAAACCATCATTGTAGCTAAAGTTTTATAGATAATTGATTTAAACATATTTCATTGCTTATAACAAACGGATTGGGCACCACTCATAAAAGCCCTCTCCACAACTATTATATAACAAAATTGGTGAAAGCGACATACACATGAAATATTATATTGTAATCAAAAAATATATAGAGAGAGGTAGAAAACAAAAGATATAGCGAAAGTAAGAAGTAGGAAAACAGAAAGAAAAGATTAAGACATAACCAAACTAATTTGTAGAAGTATAAAGTTACAGTACACACTGATTATATAACCACTGTAGCTATTGCATGGCACGTACTAACTGCAGTCATTTTCCATCGTCAGATCAATTGTCCATAAAACACATTCCATAGATCCATCCATTGTTCACTCCAGTTCATTATAGGTATCATATATATGTGCCATACAAGAAAATTAAATTCAATTTAACTAAAATACAATCTTTTAAACCAGAAAACTAAAATAATCAAGAAATACATAACAAGAGGGAGTAGTAAAGATAAGGGAGATATTTCGACGAGGTTCAGTTAACCTGTCCACGCAGAAGTGAATTTAGAAAGGTTCACTGGCACGGATAAATGTCTAAACAACTTCAAAAATATGTTCATTTGCAATAATTGGCAAACCAGCATTTCCAGACAAAATTTAATTTAGAGATAAAGGTTATATGGTATCAACTTGGTAACATTTTATGTATTATATTTCTATATAGCGGACATCGGAAAAAATAATGATAAGCGTTTTCATTGTGGTAGCCACAGATAATTATTGTCCTAAAAATGTAAACCACTGTTCAACTAAACAAAATGGTAATGTAATTGTTAAAGAGGATATCAGATTTTCTGAGATGAGTAATTAGAAGAGGTTTTCTTTCATACCTACAGGTGTAATACTGGCTGGTCCAGGGCAATACACTCATGTCGCCTGCGGCTGTATTGCATGACTACCCATGCAATAAAGCCTCGTGACGTCACGGCGTCAACAAAATCTCTATTTCCTCGGTAAAATTTAAACATTTTTTTTCACAAATATGACTGGTTTTACTATAAAAGATGCACACGATGAAATTTGTGTTGAAAATATCACATAAAATTTCATGGATGGAAAATTGATTTCCAGTCGTGGATTTCTTCGAATCTATTTCAAAATGGCTGGATATTATAGTTGTAAAATTTCAATAAAACGTCGAGGTATGAAAGAAAAATACTCTTTCATAAGTGGATATGAAGGATAGGGATATTCTACCCTCGGGATCACAAAATGTTGCAAAACCCTCGGCAAGCCTCGGGTTTTACTACATTTTGTGACCCTCGGGTAGAATATCCCTATCCTTCATATCCACATATGAAAGAGTCTTAGAGTATTGCAAGATTGCAAGTTTTATTTGATGACGTTGTTCACATGAAAGAAGTAATGAATCATATAAAAATAGACAAATCCAATATTTCAGAAAATTGAATTTTAAAAATGTGCACTTTGCAAAAACCACCGCACCGCGAAGTTTGAAGGCGAAATTATTTTTTTTTTTAAATATGCACTGCGCAAAAACCACCACACCGCGAAGTTTGAAAGCGGAATTAAAAAAAATATATGCATAGCGCGGAAACCATCACACCATGAACAGTTTGAAAGTTGAATTAGCGAAAATATGGACAGCGCGAAAACCCTCGCATCCCGAAGTTTGAAAGCGGAATTATAAAGAAAACCACCATACCACGAAGTTTGAAGTCGGAATTATCGAAAATATGCATGGTTGACATAGCTCACAAAACATTCAATATCATAACCATTGAAGATTCTATCTTTTAAATATAACTCCAAATTCTAAATCTATAAGTTCCTGTTAACAACAAAAGATTATTCTAACATACATATTTTCAAAATACACTGTATTGTTTTATATACCAGCATGGTACAACGAAATTAAAGCTGGAACAATTCTGTTCGATTTAAAAAAAAAGGTAGGCAATTGATTAATGGGTGCTTATAACAAGCACAAGTGTACACAAAAAATGGCGGCCGCAATATATTTTCCTTGGCACTGACGCTGTGATGTTTTGTATTGCCAAATTCACGTATTTACTGCCGTTTAACCCTTACTGTGAACGCCTAAAGTGTTAAACCATTACGAAAAGTATCGATAGTACATGATCAAAGACAGGTACTCCGCGGCGTCGAGAATCAAAACTGTTTCTCATTGGATGGTTCGTTTACAAGGTGGGCGGGGCCATATATGACTTGAATGGCACGTGAGTTTGGATGTTACAATTTGGTGTTTGTGCCGAAGATGGACGGGCCATAATATGTATAAATGTATCAGCGAGGACCGATGATATGTCAACATGAACAATTATAATATTCTAAGATTGATAAAATTATCATTGGTGTTATTTTCTGTATCAATTAGTACCCGGCTTAGTTTTCATTATCGACAATATGAATTCGGGAAGGTCAGGAAACTCATGATCTATACATAAAATCTACCATGTATGCACTTCAGGTTTGGAGATACACACACATGTAATGTACGCCTCGTAGTACTGTACGTACATGTAGAAATCTTCATCTTCCATCTCTGGTGCTTTTGGTATATTTTGTCTATCATACTGAAAGGTTATAATTTTGTCACATGCATAGGCCTATAACATCTAATTTTAAATTGTAGGTAAATGTTTGTGACACCAAGAAAGTTAAGACGCGGGGTTTGTTTAAATTTTAATACCTCTTAAATTTGACATGAATATAAATTTACGATAACAAATTAAAAACCGTTAGGATTTCTGTAATACATGGTACAAATTACAATTACAAACAAGGAGTTTTAAAAATGAAAGGCAAATACGTATACGAAAAACCACAATGATTTCTCTTATAAACCGATACAATATTTGCTAAATGAATTTTAGTGATAGCGAATATATAGTTGAAGTAATAAAACACCTTTTACGGTAAAGAACGTAATTTCAACGATCATGTAAATTACAACACAATTTTTAAATCCATATGTATTTGATATCGTTAGGTTTTGAAAATAATTAACTTTATTAAATAGCATTTAAAGTCGGATAAGCAGAGAGCATTTACTTGAAAAATGGATACTTTTAAAAAAATTGCCAGCCTGTTATCATCTCCAAATATTATACAAAAAAATAATGAACCAAGAAATATAATGAGTTAAACACAATTAGGTAAATTCCACATGAATCTATATCCCGCGTTATACTCGTCATGAAATTTCGATTATATACGTATAATTCTTTTTGATTTTTAGATATTGCCGAGAATTTTGTTTCGGGACATATCATTTTGTGAATTAAACGAATCTGTATGATCTTGACAAATATGATTAATTACTATTAAAAGCAAATAGAAGTGTTGTCAAAGAAAGTCAGGAGCTACAAAATTGATTAAAAAATATGTTTTAGGTACTCTCTATTCTACGAGCAGATAAGCTGAATTACACATGAAATATATTATCACTATATATTAGACACTATGAAATATTAATTAGGTGATTGTCAAAAATTTAGAGAAATGTATTTTTGCAAATGGGGCTGGTAATTCTTAGTGACGAGACTTTGTTGTATAGATGTGGAGGATGATTTTGAAAGGAAAATTATTGCTCTTTCCAGCGGTAGTAGCCGTTTTTATGAGGAAGTGCTAGACCTGTGTTTTTATATTCGCTAAAGGTAGGCGGGTTATGAATTTAGCCACAAAGTTCAGCTGCCGTTTGATCTTCAGCAAATGAAACTTTAATCATTTTTAACTCCGCCTACTTCAAGTTCAGCCAATCATCGCCACCTTAGGCTGACTGGGACGCGACTATCTTGTTGCGTCACTTCATTCCAGTATAGTACTGATAGGGTTCAACGGCAGTAATGATTACAGAGCCTACCTTTCCAATGTTGCTTTAAAGATGCTCCACCGCCGACAGAGCATACAAATTAGAGCATAATTATTATTCAACATTTGAATAATAATTGGTGTTTAATCGTGTATATATATGTCTAATTAACACAAAAATAATATAAAATCATTTATTTTGCCTTTGGTGCATGCTAAATCAGTACTTCATTCCATATAGGACATAGTGATACGGAAATTTTACAGGATGCAATTAATTAATTTTCATATTTTTAACTTGAAGTAAAATTAGAAGCTCAAACTTTTCAATGGTGGTAATGATGTAAAGAAAGTAACTTTTGTAACCGAAGAAAAATACTTAATCGTCTGCTCCTGTTTTTGATAGTTAAAAAAAATACCTTTTGTCAGCGGTGGAGCATCTTTAAATATGAATACGCACTTTGTGACTTTGATCAAGAGTGACTTCCCCTGCAATGTCATTCAAGGGGTTTAGTCAGTGGTATTCCGATACGTTTTAATATACAAATTTTCCGTGAAAACAAACGTATCGGGATATCTTTGACTAAAACGATTGAATTATCCTGTAGGGGAAGTCACTCTAATCGCTCTTCTCTAGGACGTTGCTTTCGATGTCACAAGTCAGACAGCGCCGGTAATTTTGGATTAAAATATTGCGTTCGACTATATAGACATATCGCTTATATGCTTTTGCATGGTATATATGTATGTGTGTGATTATGGATTATCGGAGGACTGATGCGTGACTATGATTCTAGGAAAAAAATATACTATTGTTAAAAAAATTAACTGTAATAAAGGTGGGGGTAAAAATTCCAATAATGCGACTATCGTCCCTTTCTCTGTTTTATAGTAAATCAGATCCCGATTTTTTAAAATAGTTTTTCAAATCTCGTATTTCAAAAAAAAATCACATGACTGTCATATATACTCATCAGTCCATCCACTAAATACAAAAAAATGTATGACAACATCCATATTAATGTGAGTTGGCCCCCTGTGTTACAAATCACGTTTAGGCCTATAGAGGATCTCACATGAGTGGTTATGGAATAAGAAATTTATTAAACGAGTTCAATAATTGGATATACCGCTAGTGAGTTTGATCAATTTGATATTCGTGGCCAGGTATTATTATTATTTTAGATCAATACATATCCAACATAGTCGGCAAAGTTGCCATCTTTACAATGTAAAAACTAACTTAAAAAAAACAATGATGGGAATGTGAAGAGGGAAATAATGTAAGGTGTTAATTAAGAGAGGCTCCAACAGTGTTATTTTTCAGCTTTGAAAACACTGCAAAGGATTTATACCTGCTATTTTAACATGATTGTAGAATCAGCTTTCCTAAAATTATTCTCTTCAAATTGTTCAAGTAAGAGCCGGACATCCAAGCTTGATACCCATACTGACATCTTCAAAATTCTATGTCAATTCTATTGGTACTACACGAGCTTTGAATTAGAGTTTTTAATTAATTGTGAGCCTGCTGATCGGCGATTTTAAGTATTTTTGTAAAATTGTTTTCCCCGCCTTATTTCTGTCCATTAGATCTCTTTGCTAACTTAAGAATAATATAGATACACACTGCGACAAACATCACACCATGAACATTTTAATAGTTGAATTAGCGAAAATATGGACAGCGCGAAAACCACCACACCGCGAAGTCTGAAAGTGGAATTATAAAAAAATATGCACACCGCGATAATCATCACACCGCGAAGTTTGAAATTGGAATTATAAAAAATATGCACACCGCGATAATCGTCACACCGCGTAGTTTGAAATTGGAATTATAAAAAATATGGACAGCGCGAAAACCATCACACCGCGAAGTTTGAAAGTGGAATTATAAAAAATATGCATAGCGCGGAAACCATCACCCCATGTACAGTTTGAAAGTTGTATAAGCGAAAGTACGGACAGCGCGAAAACCCCCGCATCGCGAAGTTTATAAGCGGAATTATAAAGAAAATACCATACCACCAAGTTTGAAAGCGGAATTATAAAGAAAACTACCATACCACAAAGTTTGTAAGCGGAATTATAAAGAAAACTACCATACCACAAAGTTTGAAAGCTGAAGTATAAAGAAAACTACCAAAGCACGAAGTTTGAAGGTTGAATTATAAAGAAAACTACCATAGCACAAAGTTTGAAAGTTGAATTATAAAGAAAACTACCATAGCACAAAGTTTGAAAGTTGAATTATAAAGAACACCACCATACCACAAAGTTTGAAAGCTGAATTATAAAGAAAACTACCATACCACAAAGTTTGAAAGCTGAATTATAAAGAAAACCACCACAGCACGAAGTTTGAAAGCGGAATTATAAAGAAAACTACCACAGCACGAAGTTTGAAGGTTGAATTATAATGAAAACCACCATAACACAAAGTTTGAAAGCTGAATTATAAAGAAAACCACCATACCACAAAGTTTGAAAGCTGAATTATAAAGAAAACCACCATAACACAAAGTTTGAAAGCTGAATTATAAAGAAAACTACCACAGCACGAAGTTTGAAGGTTGAATTATAAAGAAAACCACCACAGCACAAAGTTTGAAAGCTGAATTATAAAAAAAAACTACCAGCACGAAGTTTGAAGGTTGAATTATAAAGAAAACCACCACAGCACGAAGTTTGAAAGCGGAATTATAAAGAAAACCACCACACCACGAAGTTTGAAAGTTGAATTATCTAAAATATACATGGTTGACATAGCTCACAATACATTCAATATCATAACAATTGAAGATTTTGACTTTAAAGTATAACTCCAACTTCTAGATCTATAAGGTCCTGTTATCAACAAAAGATTATTCTACATACATATTTTCAAACAAAACCTTATTTTATTTACCAGCATGGTACAACGAAATTAAAGCTAGACCAATTCTGTTCGATTTAAATAAAGTAGGCAAAGGACTATTGGGTACACAAAAATGGCGACCGCAGTATTATGACCTTGGCATTGACGCTGTATTGTCTTTTATTGACCAATGCTACTATCTTCTGTGTTGCGTTCGCCTGGATTAGAAACTACGTACATTGTACTGTATTTTATAAGAGATCGACCATATTGTATGGAAAATAAGGCTGCCTGTGACTTTCGTTGTTTTTTGTCCATAATACACATACATGTATAGAACACAAACCTCTATGGTCTTCGATATATCATTCAGTCTGTGTCCTTCCAAAATTAACGTCGAAATACAAATGATTAAAAAAAAAATAAAAAAACCCACATCGTTAATACTGTAAGTCCAATTTTAAAGCTGACAATGCAGGTTAAAAACATGCATTTGAAATTAAAAAAAAAATATATTAGCGAAATATTTTTTTCAAAAATTGTTTCTGAGACATCCCCTAGTTATGACAGTGTGGTATCTAAGGAAGTGGCAGCCATTTTTCTTTTGCTCTTCTTAGTAACCTTCACTGGCCAACCCCCTATATAAAGCACGGGGACACTTGACACACGTGTGTCATTCTAAACATGTCTTGTCTCAGATACACATGCCCCGATATTGCAAATAACAATGTCAAATTGAAAATAAACACTGCACTCACCTGACAATATTTCATTGATGTAATAGATGAATGTGTTGTCAGCTATATCCCAACATATGTCCAATACGAACTAATAAAACACTTCAATATACACCAAGTTTTACACGTACATGTACGTCGACACGTGTGTGTCCTTGATAGTTGTCGCTCGCTCGGGTCAGGTACGTAGTCACGTGTACATGGTCAGTTGAGTGCATCGAGTACAATGATATACGTGGAGATATGTGGACGGATTATTGTTTGGATTTCTATTCACTTGCGTTGGAATTTTATTTTGAGAAACATCTAAATGACAGCTTAGAGGAGTTGACATGTTTTCTTGCTAACAAAAGTCCCATATAGTTTTACAGGTGAGGGATTTGTTTACCTATTTGTAGGTGATATATACTGTGGACTGCTAGACGTATGGGTACACGAATGAGCGCACGTGTGTCGATTCACGCGCTTTATATAGGGGTCGGTGAGTCGTCGGAATGTAAAACAAAAATGGATGACCTCAACTGGGGAATGTCTCATAAACGATTCTTGGACAACGAGTATACTTGTTTTAAAAAAAATCATTTTAATAATTTTTAACTTGCATTGTCAGCTTTAAGAAGAAGATATTCTTTACATGACAAGGGAAATGACGAATATGAAATCTGAAATGTAATATAGTCACCTACCAAAAGACCAGTACCCTCTGAGACGTTGGAATATGTGCCTTCTCCGGATCTGTTCTTCTTATTTTAATCAGATTGTTTCCTTCTTAAATTGACGGCAAAATAAAAGATTGTAAATAAGTTATATATGTACACACCGTTGATGTGCAGGCCAAATATGTAAATGTATATTTTACATGGGAAACCTTTCTATGATTTTAGGAAGAGGCTAATTAAAGTGTATCGACGGATAAGAATTATTGGCTAATCAACGGCTTATTAGAATTAATATTTGATACTTATCAATAGAAAAATATAATTGTATTTACTATCGTTGTTTACTTTAGTTTAATTGCTGTGTCGGCTACGAAAGCGCAAAGATGAAAGATTTGAGTAATTAAAGAATTTCAATTTCCGGTATTAATTTTTCTCTCTTGGACAATTGAAATTATTGAACATGCGTGTATAAGGTAAATACAATCGACAAACTAAATTCTATTATTGAAAATTTTAAATAATTTCTACAAGCAAGAAAGAAAATTCAATATTTATGGCAGATACACAAACAATAGTCTCTCTGTGTGCTTTGAATGGGCTAGTTTTATTAGTTTAGCGCGATATAAGAGCCAAGGTCATTTAAGGAAGAGTCAGGTTTGTTGGCGGAGAAAAACAAGAGTACCGGGATAAAACCACCGATCAGTTGTGAGTACCAGGCAACTGCACCAGATGGGATTCGAACTTGCATGTATAGATAGACAGCTTGTGGTAAGTTGTGGTACAAGACATCGTAGTCATTCGGTTATCGCCTTACCTGGAAACAAATTAGTGAACACATTGTTGAAGTTGTATGTGCCTTAATATTGATAATGGAGAATCATGGAAAGCCTTACATGTTTTTCCTCACCAAATGTTACCAATATTTTAAAAATAAGTATACTTTACATGCTAATGTATAAAGATGCTCCACCGCCGACAGAGCATAAATGATATTCATCATTTGAACAATAATTGGTGTTTAATCGTGTATATATATGCCTAATTAACACAAAAAATAACATAAAATAATTTATTTCGCCTTTGGTGCATGCGCAATCATTACTCTATTCTATATAGGATATAGTGCCACGGATTTTTTTCGGGATGCAATTAATTATTTTTCATATTTTTAACTTGAAGTAAAATTAGAAGCTTAAACTTTTCAATGGTGGTAATGGTGTAAAGTAAGTAACTTATGTAACTGAATAAAAATACTAAATCGTCTACTCCTGTTTTTGATAGTGAAAAAATACCATTTGTCAGCAGTGGAGCATCTTTAAAGATGCTTCACCGCTGACAAATTGTATTTTGTCTCTATCAAAAACAGGAGCAGACAAATAAAGTGTTTTCTTCAGTTACAAAGTCCTTTATATAATTATAGTTTGTCCTTTATAGACAGATGTCCTTTATATAATTTTTTTTTTCTTTGGAAATTTTTTTTTAATTTCATATCGGAGGGAAATGATACATTAAGTTGCCCTCACACAGGAGGGGATCCATTCGTCATATCAACTTTCATACTTTCATATTTTAAATGTAAAAGGCACATTGTTGTATATTGCAGGGTTCACACAGAGGAAAAATAATTAAAAACAAGAAGGACTTGAAACGTCATAATACTATATTTAATATGACAGGCCTTTTTTTAATTGAGGCATTGTGAGCTGTTAAGTTTTCAGATGGTCTGAGATAGAGTTAAGCCAACACAAATGTAAATTTTTGAACTAATTTGGAACTAACTAAAGGGTTTGTATAATTATGAAATGTCCTCAATTTAATTGCCTTTTCTTGTCTGCTTGAACCCTGTTTCAAGAAGCACTGAATATGTTTGTTTGTACACTAAATTTGTAGTGAGAATTATGTATAATTTATAAAGTAAAATTATCATTTCTTACTCCTTTAATTACATTTCTTTTCGTGAAAATTAGAGTATAGAGAGGAAAGAGAGAAAAAAAAGATAGGAAATTGAGAAAGGGGAGCTTAAAGGGTAAATCTGGGATGAGTAGGAAGGAAGAAAGAGGGATGGTACTATCAATAATAATATATACACCTTTAACTTAATGATATATGAATACTACATCTGCTTATTTATAAAAGATGGATCAGCAACACTGAGGAAGCAATGGAGAGAGGTTATAGAAGAGAGGAATACCTACTATAGTTTAGAAAGTTTTCCCCATGTTTCCCATTCTTTTTCAAATTTTTCCTTTTCCAATTCACCTTTACTATTTGCAATATATTTTTGCAAATCATAAAATTGTTTCAAAGCACAAATCAGCCCATTTATGTTAAGTGACTTGTGAAAGCACCGCATTTTATAGATATATTCTTTTATTATGAGGAGAATTTCATTTTCAGCTTTACAGTTATCAAGGTTTTCAGATATCAGACCAAAAATAAACGATTGCCTATTGAAAGTGAATGGGATAAAAAGGGCGTCTAATAAAATTTTAAGGCTTTCTAGTAAATTTTGTACTTCACCACATTCCCACAGTACATGTGGAATAGTTTCATTCTCAGAGTTGCACAGAGAACATAAAGGCGACATAACTGTATGTGATTTGAAGAGAAAGGTGTTAGTAGTTAGGATATGATGATTAATTCTGTATTGAAGCCACTGCAGCTTGGTATTTTTTGTAACAGTGAAAGGAGTTTTGTATATCATAGCCCATGCTGTGTCATCTAAATCAAAAAGTTCATTCCACTTCTTTTTACCAGTTGGCTCGGTATTACTCTTGATGAAAATATCATAAAAATCTTTAGCACCTTTTTGATTTCTCAAGAATAATTCAATGTTTATCGGTATGTATGGATAAGGTAGTTTAATATTAGGGATTTCATTGGATGATAGGAACTTTTTAACTGCTGACACAATGCTGTGATACTGAAGGAAATTAGATTTTACCTTATATATACGAATGATTTCCTGGAAATTGTAAAAACTTCCAGTATTATGGTCTGGTATTAAGTCGTTTATAATCAAGATTTTTTTATCAAAAAAAATTCTTTAGAAAGACTGTTTTGTGACCAATGAGTATATTTTCGTTGAACCACAGTGGAGATTTCAACACATTAATAATAAGACTATTCTTTTCAATTAAAGAATTCAAATGGAACCAGGCTTTAAAAACATCTACCCAGAAAGGGTTACTACAATTTTTAAGACATTTCTGCACATAATCATTGCCGCAATTAACAAGTAAATCAATATTCACATAATTTTTCAAAATAAGTTGCCATTTAGATGTGGTCTGAAGAAGCCTTCGAATCCATGACAACTTTAATGAGTCTATAAATGCTTTTAAATTGATCATTTTTAAGCCACCATTTAAATAGTCTTGGATGATAACTTCTCTTTTAACTTTATCTGTTTTACTGTTCCAAAGGAATTCAAAAAGAATATAATTTACTTTTGAAAGAAAATGTTCATCAGGATTCGGAAGTGCAATGAAGAGATAATTGAATTGTGAAATAAGAAGAGATTTGATAATATGAATTCTGCCAATACATTTTTATTGTTTCGCAGTTTAATAGCCAAAATTTCAGCGCAGAGGATAAAAATATATGGGGCGATAGGGTCGCCCTGACGGCAGCCTCGTTCTACATTGAAGAATGATGATAGGTTCCCACCCTGAATGATTGCAGCACTGGCATTTTTATGAAACACACTTATCCATTTTCGAATATCAAATCCAAATCCAAAGAATTTTAAAACATTTTCGATGAAATTCCAAGAAACTGAATCAAAGGCTTTTTGAAAATCTATCATTAATAGCATACCCGGTATATCATTTTCTTCTGTATACTTCATTAAATCATAAATTAAACGTGTATTTTCCCCGATATAACGACCTGCAAGAAAACCTGTTTGATCCCTATCAATAATTTTGTCTAAGACAGCTCTTATTCTCCGAGTAATAGTTCCTGAAGCAATTTTATATATAACAGTAAGAAGAGTGATTGGTCTCCAATTTTTTATGAAATGCTTTGGTTTATCTCCCTTAGGTATACAAGTTACAATCCCACGACGTTGAGAAACTGACAGTTCACCTTTTTCAAAGCCAAAATTAATACATCTTACCACAAAAATTCCTAATAATTTCCAAAAGCATTTAAAAAATTTAAAAAAAGCCATTAATACCAGGACTTTCATTATTTTTCATGCTATTTAAAGTTTTGCCTGTTCTTCTAATGTAATAGGACCTTCTAATTTATCAGCGTCTTGTATATCTATTTTACAAATATCATAATCTTTTAATAAATCATGCAAATTTACATTTTCAACTTCACTCTCATTGCTATAAAGGGTTTTTGCACAACATTTTTCCAATAAGATAATTTTTCTCTTAATTAACTTAATATGAGACTTAATGACATAGACAAAAAGAGAGGAAAAAAGCCCTGTGTTTTATTGACGATATTCATCTAGAAAATAAAAAGAATTGAGTAATAAATTGTTACATATATAAATCATACATTGAGCGATTCGTACTAAAAGGTTATAAAAACTAGGATATTGAATGCAATTTGCTGGAAATGTCAATTACATGTATATTTGTATAAAACAGGATATTGTACTATCCAAGTTTGGGTTGGACTGTATTTTCTATGTGTTGAATAACATTTTACCATTGTCCACTTCAGTCTCCATGGTCACTATTTTGTGTCGTGTGGACACGATAAAACGGCTCGAGTCTGGTCACCAGATCACTCCCAACCACTGCGGATATTTGCTGGACATCTCACAGATGTCGATGAAAGTATGACCTTGACCTACACTTACAGAAATAATAAACTTTGACCTCTGACCCTACAAAAACCCACTCAATGCTCTGTGCGATATTTATCTCCTTTCTTTGACAGTGTGCATCACCACAGGTTCGAGTGACCGAGTTGTCAGAATGTGGGACAACTTGACCGGCAACTGTGTCCGAATTCTCACAGGACATAAGGTAAATTGACCTGTCAGTGACCAGGACTTTTTATCTCTGATACTCTTCCAGGAGCCCTGTCTGTCTGTTTCTAGCTTGTCTGTCCTTCCTACTGCCTGTCTGTTTATCTCTGATACTGGAGCCCTGTCTGTCCGTTTGTAGCTTGTCTATCCTCCCTACTGTCTGTCTGTTCGTCTCTGATACTGGAGCCCTGTCTGTCTGTTTCTAGCTTGTCTGTCCTTCCTACTGCCTGTCTGTTTATCTCTGATACTGGAGCCCTGTCTGTCCGTATTGTTTCTAGCTTGTCTGTCCTTCCTACTGCCTGTCTGTTTATCTCTGATACTGGAGCCCTGTCTGTCCGTTTCTAGCTTGTCTGTCCTTCCTACTGTCTGTCTGTTTATCTCTGATACTGGAGCCCTGTCTGTCCGTTTCTAGCTTGTCTGTCCTTCCTACTGTCTGTCTGTTTATCTCTGATACTGGAGCCCTGTCTGTCTGTTTCTAGCTTGTCTGTCCTTCCTACTGCCTGTCTGTTTATCTCTGATACTGGAGCCCTGTCTGTCTGTTTCTAGCTTGTCTGTCCTTCCTACTGCCTGTCTGTTTATCTCTGATACTGGAGCCCTGTCTGTCCGTTTCTAGCTTGTCTGTCCTTCCTACTGTCGGTCTGTTCATCTCTGATACTGGAGCCCTGAGTTGTCTGTCCATTTCTAGCTTGTTTGTCTTCCTATGCTGTCTCTCTGATACTGGAGCCTGTCTGTCTGTTTCTATACTGCCTGTCTGATACTGGAGCCCTGTCTGTCCGTTTCTAGCTTGTCTGTCCTTCCTACTGTCGGTCTGTTCATCTCTGATACTGGAGCCCTGAGTTGTCTGTCCATTTCTAGCTTGTGTGTTCATCCTACTGTCGGTCTGTTCATCTCTGATACTGGAGCCCTGAGTTGTCTGTCCATTTCTAGCTTGTGTGTTCATCCTACTGTCGGTCTGTTCATCTCTGATACTGGAGCCCTGTCTGTCCATTTCTGGCTTGTGTGTCCATCCTACTGTCGGTCTGTTCATCTCTGATACTGGAGCCCTGTCTGTCCGTTTCTAGCTTGTGTGTTCATCCTACTGTCTGTCTGTTCATTAGGTTCACATTTCAAATCTTTTGATTATTAACAAAAATAGAATTTCTGATAATTCTTTCAAACAGAAAAATGCAATGAATTGATGCACATGTAGACTTTGTTGGCATTAAATTGTTTAAAAATTGTTGTAAAAACATAAGTTAAAATTAAATCAAGTTGTCTATTATTGAAATATGATGATACTTATTGTTATTTTTCTGGTTGACAGGGAGCTGTACAAGTGTTGTGTTTCTCACCTGATGGCAGATTCCTTGCATCTTCAGGTAGGCAAATGGAATGATTTTCTACACTGTGCTCTGTAAATGATGTGTAATCGTCTGATCCTGAATCCGTCTGGTTTTGGGTCTGTCTGTTTCTTGGTCCGTCTGTTCCTTGATCCATCTGGTCCTGGGTCCATCTGGTCATGGGTCCGTCTGTTCCTTGATCTGTCTGGTCCTGGGTCCATCTGGTCTTTGGTCGGTATATACCTTGGTACGTCCTTCGTCTATTCCTTGGTCCATCTGGTCTTTAGTCGGTGTATACCTTGGTGCGTCCGGTCTTTGCAGGTTCGTCTATTCCTTGGTCCATCTGGACTTTGGTCTGTCTGGTCCTTGGTCTGTCTGGTCCTTGGTTCATCTGTTTCTGGGTCCATCTGGTCATGGGTTCGTCTATTCCTGGGTCCATCTGGTCTTTGGTCGGTATATACCTTGGTGCGTCCGGTCTTTGCAGGTTCGTCTATTCCTTGGACCGTCTGGTCCTGGGTCCATCTGATTCTTAGTCCGTCGGTTCCTTAGTCCGTCTGGTCCTTGGGTTATCTCAGGTCCTGGGTCGTCTGGTCCTGGGCCCATCTGGTCGTGGTATGTATTGGTATGTCTGGTCTTTGGTCCATGTAGTCCTGGTATATGTGGTCCTGGTCCATGTAGTCCATGTTATGTAGTCCTGGTATATGTGGTCCTGGTTCCATCTTGTCCTGGTGCATTGATGTTTGTCTTGTTCTGTGTCTATCTGGTCCTGGTTCCATCTGGTCCTAGTGCATCTGATCCAATGTTTGTCTTGTTCAGTGTCTGTCTGGTCCAAGGTCTATCTGGTCCTAGGTCCATCTTGTCCTGATATGTCTGATCCTTGACTAGTCCTGTCCAATGACTGTCTGGTCCTGGGTCCATCTGGTCATGGGTCCATCTGTTTCTTAGTCCGTCTGGTCCTTGGTTTGTCTATTCCTTGGTCCGTCTGTTCCTTGATCCGTTCGGTCCTGGGTTCATCTGGTCCTTGGTCCATCTGATCCTTGGTCCATCTGGTCCTTGGTCCGTGTATTCTTTGGTCCGTCTATTCTTTGGTCTGTATGGTCCTGGGTCCATCTGGTCTTTTGTCTTTATATACTTTGGTGCATCCCGTCTTTGCAGGTTCGTCTATTCCTTGGTCCGTCTGGTCCTGGGTTCATCTGATCCTTGGTCCATCTGGTCCTTGGGTCGTGTTTCTGTCCTTGGTCCATCTGGTCCTTGGTCCGTGTATTCTTTGGTCCGTCTGTATTCTTTGGTCCGTCTGGTCCTTGGTCCATCTGGTTTCTGGGTCCGTCTGTACCTTGGTGCCCGTCTGTATTCCTTGGTCCGTCTGGTCCTGGGTCCGTCTGGTGCTGGGTCCATCTCTTCCTTGTTCTGTCTGGTCCTTGGTCCATCTGTTCCTTGGTCCGTCTGTTCCTTGGTCTGTCTGGTCCTTGGTCCGTCTGTTCCTTGGTCTGTCTGGTCCTTGGTCCGTCTGTTCCTTGGTCTGTCTGGTCCTTGGTCTGTCTGTTCCTTGGTCTGTCTGGTCCTTGGTCTGTCTGGTCCTTGGTCCCATCTGTGTCTGGTCCTTTATCTGGTCCTGGTCCGTCTGTTCCTTGGTCTGTCTGTTCCTTGGTCTGTCTGGTCCTTGGTCTGTCCTTGGTCTTGGTCTATCTGGCCTTGGTCCATCTGTTCCTTGGTCCGTCTGGTCCTGTTTATCTGGTCCTTGGTCCGTCTGTTCCTTGGTCTGTCTGGTCCTTGGTCCTCTGTTCCTTGGTCTGTCTGGTCCTTGGTCTGTCTGTCCTTGGTCCTTGGTCCTGGGTCCATTTGGTCATGGTCCTGTCGTTGTCTTGGTCTGTCTGTCCTTGGTCTGTCTGTCTTGGTCTGTCTGGTCCTCTGGTCTGGTATTTTATCTGGTCCTGGGTCCGTCTGTTCCTTGGTCTGTCTGTTCCTTGGTCTGTTGTCTTGGTCTGTCTGGTCTGGGGTCTATCTGGCCCTTGGTCCATCTGTTCCTTGGTCCGTCTGATCCTGGTTATATCTGGTTCTTGGTCCGTCTGGTCCTTGCTTTTTGAATACTTTGCTTCATAATTTGTAATTACTCAAAAGATAACCCAAGATCAGTCAGAATTTATATTCTGATTATAATTTTTATTAGGTATTACACAATTTCACAAAGGCAGTAAACATCTATATAAAAAGAATCCTGTCTCTATATCATGGACAATGTTGATGATAATTGATCAGCTGTCCCAAATTATTAATTTCTATGTATTTACATGTATATATAATTACTGCCTATGAGTACCATATTTAAATTTATAATTGAATTTCATTAGGAAATATAAGTTTAACAAAAGTAAGCTAAAAATTTGCAAAACAAAAACGGTGATGATGTGTAAAGGTTTGTTTACATTATAGTGATCCAATGGATTAAATCATTGTCTAAATAAATAAATAATGTAAAGATACACTGTAAGTATTAAACTGTCTTGTGTGCATTATTCCTGTAAAGCTTTGGTATCTATATAGACCATAGATTTCATAAAAAAGATAGTTTAACGCTTCATGTCCGAGAGATCCAAAATATAAACTAAAAAATATGGTGAGGAAATGCTGAATTCGGTTACATAGAAATGTACAATGTGGATTACTTAGTAAAATAGGATAAATTATGGTAAATAATGGGAAAAGGTAGTGAACTGGTACTCCCTGTGTCTTATATCTTGGAAACAATAATCACAAGTTACTAAAGCCTTATTTAGGCTCAATGTTTTGATTCACTGATATTACAGAATGAATAACACATATTCCAGGGTAATAAAATCATTAATACCTTTGTATGAACAATGTATTCAAGTTATAAATGGGGCGAAACTTATGGCATGTTATTTTTACTTCAGTGATCTGTAATAGAAAACCAGATTTCATAGATAAAGCTATGAAAATCATTAACATTAGTTACACCACTGAATTTATCCACTGTAAAATCTAGCTGTTATGTCTTATGTATGTTTAGATGGAAATATACATGTAGAAATCTCTTTACGGTAAAAGTTTTATCACAGCTATCACACCCTGCTGTACTGTAGTAGTTTATCACAGCTATCACACCCTGCTGTACTGTAGTAGTTTTATCACAGCTATCACACCCTGCTGTACTGTAGTAGTTTTATCACAGCTATCACACCCTGCTGTACTGTAATAGTTTTATCACAACTATCACACACTCTGCTCTACTGTAGTAGTTTTTATCACAGCTATCACACCCTGCTGTACTGTAGTAGTTTTATCACAGCTATCACACCCTGCTGTACTGTAGTAGTTTTATCACAACTATCACACTCTGCTCTACTGTAGTAGTTTTATCGCAGCTATCACACCCTGTTGTACTGTAGTAGTTTTATCACAGCTATCACACCCTGCTGTACTGTAGTAGTTTTATCACAGCTATCACACCCTGCTGTACTGTAGTAGTTTTATCACAGCTATCACACCCTGCTGTACTGTAGTAGTTTTATCACAGCTATCACACCCTGCTGTACTGTGCTGTATCACAGCTATCACACCCTGCTGTACTGTAGTAGTTTTATCACAGCTATCACATCCCTGCTGTACTGTAGTAGTTTTTATCACAGCTATCACACCCTGCTGTACTGTAGTAGTTTTATCACAGCTATCACACCCTGCTGTACTGTAGTAGTTTTTATCACAGCTATCACACCCTGCTGTACTGTAGTGTAGTTTTATCACAGCTATCACACCCTGCTGTACTGTAGTAATTTTATCACAGCTATCACACCCTGCTGTACTGTAGTAGTTTTATCACAGCTATCACACCCTGCTGTACTGTAGTAGTTTTATCACAGCTATCACACCCTGCTGTACTGTAGTAGTTTTATCACAGCTATCACACCCTGCTGTACTGTAGTAGTTTTATCACATCTTGTAGTACTGTAACATCTTTATTACGATCCCCAATTGTATGTCCACAGTAAATCATCTCTACCCACACCTACAGCCACTACCCAGTCGCTGTCTGTGTGTAGGATCCTGAGTCCTTTACCATCTTTATTCACTAGGACGACATTTTTATTGTTACCATCCCCTATGATGAGGCTCCCCTGACTATCATACACTATACCACAGGGGTCAAATGGTTCACCTCCTGTTTGTGGTGATTGTTTACATGTACTGGGGATGTCACCTCTGTATACAAACAGTTGTTGGAAGTCAGTATCCATGACAACAACATGTCTGTTTCCATCACCACCATCACGTTTATCACTGTGATCAATCACTGCGACATTGTTAGTGACAGGACACTCTGTGATCCTCCATGGTGTACACACTAATGGTTTCCCAGTCCCTGCTGCCATTGTAGTGAGTACCATCTGACCTTGTGTGGTATATTTGGAGACGTTTCCTGACATGCCCACAATGACATGGTTCTTTGCTGTAATATATATACATTTAGGACGTGTTTTAGTTGTGAATTGTTGAGTTAACTGTCCTGATACCAGCTCCAGGATGTTGTTTTGTGTATCACAGGCCCACAATCTGTGTGTTGTTGGTGATAGACTGATGTCATTGATGTAAGCCTTGTGTGTGACCTTCTGTATCACTGTGCCCTTCCTGTCCAGGAGAGTTAATGTTTTACTGTATGTTGCCTGGTCCAGGCCTGGTCATCAGTGGTAGGACATATAGAACTAATGTAACATGGAGACTCCCACTCCTCCACCACCTTGGTCTCTGTCAGTAGTGTTTTCCTGGTCACTGCTTTCTTACCTTTATCCTCTGACTGTTGTTGTGATGAGGGTTGTTGCTGACCGTCTGATAATGATACTGACCGTTTCTGGTCAGTGGATGTATGACCTAGGCCTGAGGTGGTGACTTTTCCTAAGGCTTGTACCAGGTGACCTTTAGGTGTATTGTTTGGGTTGAAGCTGACTGTATCTAAAGTAGGTTTGACAGGGATATGTATTCGGGAATCTATTGCACATTTGTAGTCATATATTTCTATGTGTGAGCCTTGCTGAAGTACTGTCTTACATTTCTGCATTTGGTGTTTAAGTTGTTTGTTCAACATTTCAAGTTCTTGTTTGTATTTCTGTATGAGTTTGATGTTGTCGTCTTTTAAGTTTTGATAAAGTGAGAGTGTCTCTTCTCTAAGGTTGTCAAGGTCTTGTTTTAATTTATCTGTTTGTATCTTCACTTGATGCGACAAATTTTCAAATATGCTGTCGTTGTCTTTGAGGAGTGTATCAGTAGATGTGATGTATTTTCCCAATCTGTACCAAATCATTTTGTTCTGTTCTGTCAATAAAGTTTCTGATGTCTTGTTTCTTCTGAGGAGTGACTTCACTAAGCTCACACATTGGATGAAGTTTGTGAATGGTGGAAATGCATTTAGGACAAATTGGTTCTTGACATTTTTCACAGTACAAATCTAGTTGTCTCCCCTTGTGATGGTTACAGGTTGTCTGTCCTTCCGTACGAACTGGTATGTTTGCTGTTGCCATTGTGATTAAGATTGAATGTCTGTTGAATTTCTGAAAATTGAATATATTGAAACAGTATAATGTTTTGATTGAATTTCTGAAAATTATATACATGAATCAGTGCAATGTTTTGCATATTCAATTAATAATTGAAAGATTTCCGTTTGATGTTGTTAATTGCTCTATGTCCTGTTCAGTTCTATGTATGAATAAAGATTTTAAATATTGACCTCAAACAATGTTTCAAAGTACAAGAAAATAACTACCTGATAATCACTGCATTCACTGATGACACACACAGGGTACCTGGGATTAAATCAAGTTTGTCTTCCCCAGAATCTAAATGATATTCATGCAATGTTGTTCAAATTTCTCTTCCTCTGAAATTCACAGCCAATCTGAAATTTACTTCTCCTCCTAATTATATGTGTCACACAGAATAAACAATCCTTGTGTCCACGTCTACCAGATAAAATGTCTGTCTCTAATGAGGCCAGATGATATCGGATGTTACTCCCTTATCTGGTCCTACAGTTGTAAAACAAACATAGATTGTGTAGTAGGTCAATTTTGATCATGTTTGCAAGCCGTGATATTTATATTACTATAAAGTCCATCATTTTATAAACTTTTCATTCAACGACTTCTTCTCGATAACCGAAAGGTCAAGGGTACATATATTTGGCCTTCATCCATCTTGGCTGTTAATACTTAAAGTGTTTTACCACTATTTCTCAGAAAGAGCTTTTAATTCATATGTCAGTTTTTCCTTGGTTACTTGTTGTGCATATTATATTTTGTGAGAAATAGGGGGAAAACATGGCCGATTGGCAGTCATTTTTGACAATTGAAGTTTGCTACCTTTGTTTCCCCGGCAAATACTGAAGGGAACTTTCTCATTGATATTACATCTCTTTGACTGATAAAGATTTATCAGTACATGATGGACATCAAGATCCCTCTGTGATCTCATGTAATTATTTATTATTTTGATGATCCTCAGGTACCGCCAGCCCCTGTCAGATCTACAATGGAGGCTGTGTCCACAGCTGTCACCCAGCTCCCGACGGTAAGGCGGAGTGTCAGTGTAGTGACATCGGTCTGATGTTAGCAGAGGCCACACAACCACACCTGTGGCACCGAGAACTTTGTGTGTGGGAACGGCCGCTGTCTCAGTCATCACTGGTTGTGTGACTCAGATGAGGATTGTAAAAATGGGTCAGACGAAAACCTGAACATGTGTGTGGTACATATGTAATTGAAGTTATCTTGACCGATTATTTTTCTGGGCCAGGGTTGTGTCAATACATGGTCATGCACTGTTTCAATGACTTGTGGAAGTATTTTGTAATTGTTTTGTGTTTGGTAAAAATCAAGATTGTATTTTTTTTTTATTCTAATACTTGAAAAAATGCAATGGAAGATTGTAAGTCAAAACAAACAAGAACTTGTATACCGTTTAAAAGTAGGGGAAGATGATAAATCACCTGTAGTGGTGAAGGTTGTGAAATAACACTGTAATCTCTGGACCAAAGTACAGACTGATCATCGGACCGGTGTCATACATAAAATGTACTTCTGTATAAATAGTATCCGGATACTTTTTATACCCCTATAAACATATACCCCCCTTGCATAAAATGTAACCCCTCGCCCTACAAATGAAAATGTCACCTATGATGGAATATTCAATATATTTTGTCTCAAAATGGTTAAATGTAGTTAGAGCAAACTGAGGGTGGTAGTTTATTAGTTGTCTGTGTGACCCAAACAGAGAAATCCCCACCCCCCGAGGCTTTTTTTAGGTCATCTGACCCAAAGGGTTCAGTGATGACCTATTGTCATCATGCACCGTCCGTCGTCGTGCGCCGTCCGCCGTCCGTCGTCCGCCGTCCGCCGTCCGTAAACTTTTCATTCAAACGACTTCTTCTCAATAACCGGAAGGCCCAGGGTACTCATATTTGGCCTGTAGGTTGCTGGGATGAAGGGCTACCAAGTTTGTTCAAATGAATGACCTTGACCTTCATTCAAGGTCACAGGGGTCAAATAGGCTAAAATCTTTAAACGACTTCTTCTCAAAAACCAGAAGGCCCAGGGTACTGATATTTGGCCTGTAGGATGCTGGGATGAAGGGCTACCAAGTTTGTTCAAATAAATGACCTTGACCTTCATTTAAGGTCACAGGGTCAAATAGGCTAAAATCCTTTAAACAACTTCTTCTCAAGAACCAGAAGGCCTAGGGTACTGATTTTGGGCCTGTAGGATGCTGGGATGAAGGGCTACCAAGTTTGTTCAAATAAATGACCTTGACCTTCATTCAATGTCACAGGGGTCAAATAGGCTAAAATCCTTTAAACAACTTCTTGTGAATAACTAAGAGGCCTAGAGACCTGATATTAGGCCTGTGGCATGCTGGAATGAAGGGCTACCAAGTTTGTTCAAATGAATGACCTTGACCTTCATTCAAGGTCAAAGGGGTCAAATAGGCTAAAATCTTTAAACGACTTCTTCTCGAGAACCAGAAGGCCCAGGGTACTGATATTGGGCCTGTGACATGCTGGGATGAAGGGCTACCAAGTTTGTTCAAATGGATGACCTTGACCTTCATTCAAGTTCAAGGTCAAAGGGGTCAAAAAGGCTAAAATCTTTAAACGACTTCTTCTCAAGAACCAGAAGGCCCAGGGTACTGATATTGGGCCTGTAGGATGCATGGATGAAGGGCTACCAAGTTTGTTCAAATAAATGACCTTGACGTTCATTCAGGGTCAAAGGGGTCAAATAGGCTAAAATCTTTAAACGACTTCTTCTCAAGAACCAGAAGGCCCAGGGTACTGATATTGGGCCTGTGACATGCTGGGATGAAGGGCTACCAAGTTTGTTCAAATGAATGACCTTGACCTTCATTCAAGGTCAAAGGGGTCAAATAGGCTAAAATCCTTTAAACAACTTCTTGTGAATAACTAAGAGGCCTAGAGACCTGATATTGGGCCTGTAGAATGCTGGGATGAAGGGCTACCAAGTTTGTTCAAATGAAAAACCTTGACCTTCTTTCAAGGTCATAGGGGTCAAATAGGCTAAAATCTTTAAACGATTTCTTCTCAAGAACCAAAAGGCCTAGGGTACTGATATTGGGTCTGTAGGATGCTGGGATGAAGGGCTACCAAGTTTGTTCAAATAAATGACCTTGACCTTCATTCAAGGTCACAGGGGTCAAATAGGCTAAAATCCTTTAAACAACTTCTTGTGAATAACTAAGAGGCCTAGAGACCTGATATTAGGCCTGTGGCATGCTGGGATGAAGGGCTACCAAGTTTGTTCAAATGAATGACCTTGACCTTCATTCAAGGTCAAAGGGGTCAAATAGGCTAAAATCTTTAAACAACTTCTTCTCGAGAACCAGAAGGCCCAGGGTACTGATATTGGGCCTGTGACATGCTGGGATGAAGGGCTACCAAGTTTGTTCAAATGAATGACCTTGACCTTCATTCAAGGTCAAAGGGGTCAAAAAGGCTAAAATCTTTAAACGACTTCTTCTCAAGAACCAGAAGGCCCAGGGTACTGATATTGGGCCTGTAGGATGCATGGATGAAGGGCTACCGAGTTTGTTCAAATAAATGACCTTGACGTTCATTCAGGGTCAAAGGGGTCAAAAAGGCTAAAATCTTTAAACGACTTCTTCTCAAGAACCACAAGGCCCAGGGTACTGATATTGGGCCTGTGACATGCTGGGATGAAGGGCTACCAAGTTTGTTCAAATGAATGACCTTGACCTTCATTCAAGGTCAAAGGGGTCAAATAGGCTAAAATCCTTTAAACAACTTCTTGTGAATAACTAAGAGGCCTAGAGACCTGATATTAGGCCTGTGGTATGCTGGGATGAAGGGCTACCAAGTTTGTTCAAATGAATGACCTTGACCTTCATTCAAGGTCAAAGGGGTCAAATAGGCTAAAATCTTTAAACGACTTCTTCTCGAGAACCAGAAGGCCCAGGGTACTGATATTTGGCCTGTGACATGCTGGGATGAAGGGCTACCAAGTTTGTTCAAATGAATGACCTTGACCTTCATTCAAGGTCAAAGGGGTCAAAAAGGCTAAAATCTTTAAACGACTTCTTCTCAAGAACCAGAAGGCCCAGGGTACTGATATTGGGCCTGTAGGATGCATGGATGAAGGGCTACCGAGTTTGTTCAAATAAATGACCTTGACGTTCATTCAGGGTCAAAGGGGTCAAAAAGGCTAAAATCTTTAAACGACTTCTTCTCAAGAACCAGAAGGCCCAGGGTACTGATATTGGGCCTGTGACATGCTGGGATGAAGGGCTACCAAGTTTGTTCAAATGAATGACCTTGACCTTCATTCAAGGTCAAAGGGGTCAAATAGGCTAAAATCCTTTAAACAAGTTCTTGTGAATAACTAAGAGGCCTAGAGACCTGATATTAGGCCTGTCGCATGCTGGGATGAAGGGCTACCAATTTTGTTCAAATGAATGACCTTGATCTTCATTCAAGGTCATAGGGGTCAAATAGGCTAAGATCTTTAAACGACTATGTTGTATTGTACTATTAGTCAGATGACCGTTAAGGCCCATGGGCCTCTTGTTTATTACTTTTATCAATTTCAACAAGTTTGGATTAGAGAAAATTATTTGACACATACACTGGCCATTAGATCACGTAATATATCACTGTCCTACCCCAGAGGCAAGGGGGTTTACAACTCTTTTCTAATAATAAAAATGACAGCTTTGTAAAGATCTTTTGATGCATTCATACTCTTACTGCTAAACATATTTGATTGACCATTTTTTTTATTAAGATGGTTTTTCTGAAATAAACAATTACACTGTAAAAACTGACATATGGACCACTTCTTAACAGGACAAATAAAACTTTTGTTCCCAAATGCTGTCTAATTTAAACACAATTTTACCAGAGTATCAAGTTTTACTGGCTATTGTGTGGTTTCTTAGGTGGTCTTATAGACAGGTCTAACTGACCACTTGACCTCTCTATACAATTGGTCTTTACATACAGGTTTAACTGACCTCTCCACACAGTTGGTCTTTATAGACATGTTTAATTGACCTCTTGACCTCTCTACACAGTTGGTCTTTATAGACAGGTTTAATTGACCTCTTGACCTCTCTACACAGTTGGTCTTTATAGACAGGTTTAATTGACCTTTTGACCTCTCTACACAGTTGGTCTTTATAGACAAGTTTTATTTATCTCTTGACCTCTCTTCAAAGCTGGTCTTTATAAACAGGTAGGACTGACCCCTTGACCTCTCTACACAGTTGGCCTTTTTAGACAGGTTGAACTAATCCTTTGACCTCTCTTCACAGTTGGTCTTTATAGACGTGTTTAATTGACCTCTTGACCTCTCCACACAGTTGGTCTTTATAGACAGGTTTAATTGACCTCTTGACCTCTCTACACAGTTGGTCTTTATAGACAGGTTTAATTAGGTCATCTGACCCAAAGGGTCAGGATGACCTATTGTCATCATGCACCGTCCGTCGTCTTGCGCCGTCCGCCGTGCGCCGTGCGTTGTCCGCCGTGCGCCGTGCGTAAACCTTTCATTCAAACGACTTCTTCTCAATAACCGGAAGGCCCAGGGTACTCATATTTGGCCTGTGACATACTGGGATGAAGGGCTACCAAGTTTGTTCAAATGAATGACCTTGACCTTCATTCAAGGTCACAGGGGTCAAAAACGCTGAAATCCTTTTAAACAACTTCTTGTGAATAACTAAGAGGCCTAGAGACCTGATATTAGGCCTATGACATGCTGGGATGAAAGGCTACCAAATTTGTTCAAATAAATGACCTTAACCTTCATTCAAGGTCACAGGGGTCAAATAGGCTATAACCTTTTAAACAACATCTTGTGAATAATGAAGAGGTTTAGAGACCTGATATTAGGCCTGTGGCATGCTAGGATGAAGGGCTACCAAGTTTGTGCCAAAGAATGACCTTGATCTTCATTCAAGGTCACAGGGGTCAAATAGGCTAAAATCTTTAAATGACTTCTTCTCAGGAACCAGAAGGCCCAGGGTACTGATATTGGGCAGGCAGCATGCTGGGATGAAGGGCTACCAAGTTTGTTCAAATGAATGACCTTGATCTTCATTCAAGGTCATGGGGGTCAAAAAGGCTAAAATCTTTAAACAACTTCTTTTCAAGACCCAGAAGGCACATGGTACTGATATTGGGCCTGTAGCATGCTGGGATGATGAGGGCTACCAAGTTTGTTCAAATGAATGACCTTGACCTTCATTCAAGGTCACGGGGGTCAAATAGGCTAAAATATTTAAATGACTTCTTCTCAAGAACCAGAAGGCCAAGGGTACTGATATTGGGCATGTAGCATGCTTGGATGAAGGGCTATCATGTTTATTCAAATGAATGACCTTGATCTTCATTTAAGGTCACGTGCGGCAAATAGACTAAAATCTTTAAATGACTTCTTCTCAAGAACCAGAAGGCCCAGAGTACTGATTTTGAGCATGTAGAATGCTGGGATGAAGGGCTACCGAATTTGTTCAAATGAATTACCTTGACCTTCAATCAAGGTCACAGAGGTCAAATAGGCTAAAATCTTTAAACGACTATGTTGTATTGCACTAATAGTCAGATGACCGTTAAGGCCCATGGGCCTCTTGTTTATCTCTTGACCTCTCTTCACAGCTTGTCTTTATAAACAGGTAGGACTGACCCCTTGACCTCTCTACAGAGTTGGTCTTTATAGACAGGTTTAATTGACCCTTTGACCTCTTTACACACTTGGTCTTTAAAACAGGTATAATTGATCTCTTGACCTCTCTACACAGTTGGTCTTTATTGACAGGTTTAATTGACCTCTTCACCCCTCTACACAGTTGGTCTTTATAGACAGGTTTAATTCACCTCTTTACCTCTCTACACAGTCAATGGTCTTTAAAGACAGGTTTAATATAAACTTTATTTATTTGACATTGATTGCGAAACAAGTTATACAACTTATACAAATCACTTTCGATGGCCCGGATGTAATCGTGCGAGGGGTCTTAGAGTGGGAGGAAACCGGATTGCCTGGAGAAAACCCACGTGGACGGGCAGGTGACCTGTGACCTTTTCATGCCCATACCGGGGATCAAACCCCGACCAGCTAGGAGAGGACGGCAAGTCGTGTGTGCCACTTAACCACACCTGTGGCACCGAGCACTTTGTGTGTGTGAATGGCCGCTATCTCAGTCATTGCTGGGTGTGTGACTCGGACAAGGATTGTAAAGATGGGTCAGACGAAAATCTGAACATGTGTGGTACGTAATTGAAGTTATCATGACCGATTATTTTTCTGGGCCAGGGTTGTGTCAATACAGGGTCATGCACTGTTTCAATGACTTGTGGAAGTATTTTGTAATTGTTTGGTGTTTGGTAAAAATTAAGATTATAGAATTTGTTATTTTAATATTTGAAAAAATGCAATAATAGATTGTAATTCAAAACAAACAAGAACTTGTATACCGTTTAAAATTAGGGGAAGATGATAAATCACCTGTAGTGGTGAAGATTGTGAAATAACACTGTAATCTCTGGACCAAAGTACAGACTGATCATCGGACCGGTGTCATACATAACATGTACTTTAAATTTATTAACACATACACTGGCCATTAGATCACGTAATATATCACTGTCCTACCCCAGAGGCAGGGGGGGGTTACTTTTTATTCAATCTTCAAGTGAATTAGTCTGAAATTGATAAAGAATATGCAAGTGACCGAAATTGATTGAAAATATGTAAGTGACCTTAAAAGCTCCCATAATACACAAAACTTAATCGTACATGAAGATGAGTCAATGTTTTACAGTATTTATCAGTTTACAAATCTGTATAATAAAAATGACAGCTGTTGTAAAGATTTTTTTAATAAGATGGCTACTCTGAAATAAGAAATTACACTGTAAAAACTGTCATATTGACCACTTTTTAACAAGACAAATAAAACTTTTGTTCCCAAATGCCTAATTTCAACACATTTTTACCAGAGGATCAAGTTCTACTGGCTATTGTGTGGTCTTATAGACAGGTTTAACTGACTTCTTGACCTCTCTACACACTTGGTCTTTATAGATAGGTTAGCTTGACCTCACTACACAGTTTATCTTTATAGACAGGTTTAACTGACCTCTTGACCTCTCTGCACAGTTGGTCTTTATAGACAGGTTGGACTGACCTCTTGACCTCTCTGCACAGTTGGTCTTTATAGACAGGTTGGACTGACCTCTCTACACAGTTGGTCTTTATAGACAGGTTGGACTGACCTCTCTACACAGTTGGTCTTTATAGACAGGTTGAACTGACATATCTACACATTTGATCTCTATAGGCAGGTTTAATTGACCTCTTGACCTCTCTACACAGTTGGGCATTATATACAGGTTTGACTGACTTATCTATTCAGTTGGTCTTTATAGACAGGTTTGACTGACATCTCTACACAGTTGGTCTTTACAGACAGGTTTAACTGACCTTTTGACCTTTCTGCACAGTTGGGCTTTATAGACAAGTGGGACTGACCTCTCTACACAGTTTGTCTTTATAGACAGGTTTAATTGACCTCTTGACCTCTCTACACAGTTGATATTTATAGACAGGTTTAATTGACCTCTTGACCTCTTGCCACAGTTGATCTTTATAGACAGGTTAAATTGACCTCTTGGCCTCTCTACACAGTTGATCTTTATAGACATGTTTAATTGACCTCTTGACTTCTTCAACATGTGATCTTTATAGACAAGTTTAATTGACCTCTTGACCTCACTATACAGTTGATCTTTATAGACAGGTTTAATTGACCTCTTGACCTCTCTACACAGTTGGTCTTTATAGACAGGTTTAATTGACCTCTTGACCTCTCCACACAGTTGATCTTTATAGACAGGTTTAATTGACTCCTTGACCTCTCTACACAGTTGGTCTTTATAGACAGGTTTAACTGACCTCTTGACCTCTCAACACTTTTGATCTTTATAGACAAGTTTAACTGACCTCTTGACCACTCTATACAGTTGATCTTTATAGGCAGGTTTAATTGACCTCTTAACCTCTCCATACAGTTTGTCTTTATAGACAGGTGTAATTGACCTCTTGACCACTCCACACGGTTTATCTTTATAAACAGGTTTAATTGACCTCTTGACCTCTCCACAAAGTTGGTCTTTATAGGCAGGTGTAATTGACATCTTGACCTTTCTACACAGTTGATCTTTATAGACAGGTGTAATTTAAAATTTAAATTCATTTTACATTGATTGCGAAACAAATTATACAACTTATACAAATCACTTTCGATGGCCTGTATTTAAGCGTGCGATGAGTCTTGGAGTTGGAGGAAACTGGATAGGGAAAATCATGTGGACGGGCAGGTGACCCCTGACCTTTTCACGACTGTACCGAGGATTGAAGTCCGGCCGGCTAGGTGAAAGGCTAGTTACTTAACCGCTACACCACCCAACTACCTCAGACATGTTTGTCTGACCTCTTGACCTCTCTACACAGTTAGTCTTTATAGACAGGTTGGATTGACCCTTGACCTGTCTACACATTTGGTATCTATAGACAGGTTGGACTTACCTCTTGACCTGTCTACACATTTGGTATCTATAGACAGGTTGGACTTACCTCTTGACCTGTCTACACAGTTAGTCAATAGAGACAGGTTGGATTGACCGCTTACACAGTTGGTCTTTATAGAGAAGTTTGCCTGACCTCTTGACCTCTGAACATGGTTGGTCTTGATAGACAGGTTGGACTGACAACTCTACACAGCTGGTCTTTATAGACAAGTTGGACTGACCTCTTGACCTCTGTATACAGTTGATCTTTACAGACAGGTTGGACTGACCTCTGTACATGGTTGGTCTTTATAGACAGGTTTGCCTGACCCATTGACCTCTCTACACAGGTACCCCTAAACCGGCCAAGTGCTCCACAGATCAGTACCGATGTGTCAATCGTCAATGTATTGATGCTACAAAAGTGTGTAATGCCATCATGGACTGTGAGGATGCGTCTGACGAGCGAGACTGTCGTAAGTTTAAACGGCATACATCTGTTTAATTTGTTTTTTGTTAAGTTGTTGGCAAAATGTTCATGAAGTAGGTACAGTTGCATATAACAAGTATTTCTAACAAGATGCTGAGATATATAATATATAATGAATTATCTCCCTTTGCTGAGATATGTCAATTAAAGATGAATGGTAAATGTGAACTATTGTGAAAACATTTTAATGTATTTGTGAAACTGTTTGTGGTATTCTGAAATTCATTTGTTGTAGATAAACTGTCAGGAAATGTGAACTGTTCAGTAAACATGTTATTGTACCTGGTATTAATTTGTTGTAGATAAACTATCAGGAAATGTGAACTGTTCAGTAAACATTTTAATGTACCTGGTATTAATTTGTTGTAGATAAACTATCACGAAATGTGAACTGTTCAGTAAACAATGGCAGGTGTTCCCAGACCTGTACAGATCTCAGTGACAGTGGATACTACTGTTCCTGTCAGGAAGGGTACAAGATTGCTGTCAACGATCGCAAGTCCTGTGAAGGGGAGTTCATGGTCAATGATACTAAATCCTGTGATGGTGAGTTATACAGTCAATGATACTAAATCCTGTGATGGTGAGTTATACAGTCAATAATACTAAATCCTGTGATGGTGAGTTATACAGTCAATGATACCAAATCCTGTGAAGGTGAGTTCATGGTCAATGATACTTAATCCTGTGATGGTGAGTTATACAGTCAACGATACCAAATCCTGTGAAGGTGAGTTATACAGTCAACAATACCAAATCCTGTGAAAGTGAGTTCATGGTCAACGATACTAAATCATGTGGTGGTGAGTTATACAGTCAACGATACCAAATCCTGTGAAGGTGAGTTATACAGTCAACGATACCAAATCCTGTGAAGGTGAGTTATACAGTCAATGATACCAAATCCTGTGAAGGTGAGTTCATGGTCAATGATACTAAATCCTGTGAAGGTGAGTTCATGGTCAATGATACTAAATCCTGTGATGGTGAGTTATACAGTCAACGATACCAAATCCTGTGAAGGTGAGTTATACAGTCAATGATACCAAATCCTGTGAAGGTGAGTACATGGTCAACGATACCAAATCCTGTGAAGGTGAGTTATACAGTCAACGATACCAAATCCTGTGAAGGTGAGTTATACAGTCAACGATACCAAATCCTGTGAAGGTGAGTTATACAGTCAATGATACCAAATCCTGTGAAGGTGAGTTATACAGTCAATGATACCAAATCCTGTGAAGGTGAGTTATACAGTCAACGATACCAAATCCTGTGAAGGTGAGTTATACAGTCAATGATACCAAATCCTGTGAAGGTGAGTTATACAGTCAATGATACCAAATCCTGTGAAGGTGAGTTATACAGTCAACGATACCAAATCATGTGTAGGTGAGTTATACAGTCAATGATACCAAATCCTGTGAAGGTGAGTTATACAGTCAATGATACCAAATCCTGTGAAGGTGAGTTATACAGTCAACGATACCAAATCCTGTGAAGGTGAGTTATACAGTCAATGATACCAAATCCTGTGAAGGTGAGTTATACAGTCAATGATACCAAATCCTGTGAAGGTGAGTTATACAGTCAATGATACTAAATCCTGTGAAGGTGAGTTATACAGTCAATGATACTAAATCCTGTGAAGGTGAGTTATACAGTCAATGATACCAAATCCTGTGAAGGTGAGTTATACAGTCAATGATACCAAATCCTGTGAAGGTGAGTTATACAGTCAATGATAGGTGAGTTATACAGTCAACGATACCAAATCCTGTGAAGGTGAGTTATACAGTCAATGATACCAAATCCTGTGAAGGTGAGTTATACAGTCAATGATACCAAATCCTGTGAAGGTGAGTTATACAGTCAATGATACCAAATCCTGTGAAGGTGAGTTATACAGTCAACGATACCAAATCCTGTGAAGGTGAGTTATACAGTCAATGATACCAAATCCTGTGAAGGTGAGTTATACAGTCAATGATACCAAATCCTGTGAAGGTGAGTTATACAGTCAATGATCACAAATCCTGTGAAGGTGAGTTATACAGTCAACGATACCAAATCCTGTGAAGGTGAGTTCATGGTCAACGATACTAAATCCTGTGTAGGTGAGTTATACAGTCAATGATACCAAATCCTGTGAAGGTGAGTTCATGGTCAACGATACCAAATCCTGTGTAGGTGAGTTATATGGTCAACGATACCAAATCCTGTGAAGTTGAGATTGAAAATCCTGTGTAGGTGATCAAGTTTTAGTTGATGACTAGAATTTCGGTGTTTTTAAAATAAACTTCATATAATATACTTATAGATAAAAAGCAATAATTTCTATTGGTCAAATTACAAAACATTGGTTAGAAATAATGATGCAAAATTTGTAAAGGTGAGTTACAACTGAAAATTCTGAGATTTGGTAATCAAAGTATACCCCTTATTCTAACATATATTTTTTAACTTGTGTCTATGGTTCAAGATCATCATTTGCTTTATATACATGAATAAAAAAATCTATTCAGTAACATTGGTTAGAAATATTGAAGCAGAGTTTGATACATGTATGAAGCGTTGTTATTTCACAGACGTTGATGAGTGCAATAAATATATAATAAATATGTAACAATCTAATACTTATTATGAAGTGATTTTGTTGATCCCCACAGGTTTTACTTTGGCTGTTAATACGATATTAATTAATCAAACAAAAAACAAACAAACAACTTTGTTTTACTGTATAATGAATCTTTGTTATGAACAAACTGTGGTTATCAATTTTGTTGTAACTGTGTGTTACTGTACAGTATAAACTGTTGTTATTTCACAGACGTTGACGAGTGTGCTCGGTGGGGAACATACTGTACACAGCAGTGTGTAAGAATGTGAAGGGATCATACAAATGTCTGTGTACTGACGGATTCCACGACGTCAAGGGCAAAGGAACGCACTGTAAACCCAAAGGTTAGTACACGATAAAAATGATCAAATCTAAATCCAAAAATTAACAATTTGGTGGGATAGTCCATCGAGCGCCCATTCATCGTTTTATAAAAATTGCTTCTTGTCATAGAGTTCTGCATAGTTTGTAACCACATTTGGCCTATTAAATTGAAAAAATGCCCTTATAAATAAGGAATTTTATAAACAAAACTGGGCCCTGCAGGTCTCACTCCCTGATTAGGTTATATATACATTCAAAAGTTTTTGCTGAAACGTTTTGATTGTTTAATTAATTCTGAATTTGGATTCTCAGTCAAGATTTCATTACAATGTGGCAGATTGTGCACAAACTCTGATACTATTATCATTTCAGGTGGACAACTGTTGATCTTCTTCACCAGTGGCCATGAGGTACGACAGGTCATCCCCGACAAAAAGGCGTACTCCGGAACGTTAAGTTGGGGGCGCCACATGGGGGCACTAGACGTTGATGTGGATCGTCGCCTTCTTTACTTTTCTGATCTATCATTGATGAAGATTGAAAGAGCTGGAATTCCTGACGATATAAAGAATGGTGGCCCGCCGCGTCCCCAGGATTTAAACGCAGATGTGACCCAGGTGGAGGGGATCGCCATTGATTGGGTAACAAAGTAGGTCAAGAGTCAAATTAAAATTAAGAAAAAACTTATTAATAGATGCAGAATGACAGACAAGAATTAGCTATTGATGAGTTTTTGAAATGTTTTCTGTTGATCAACATTTTATCATGGAATAAAAATATGCAAAACATTAAATATTTTCAATGCGTTATAATGAATACAGTTGTCTAATAACAGTTTAATGCTTTCTATTTATTAAAGTGTTTTGGCTTTGCTCGATTCATAAATATCTGAAACTCAAAGAACTTATACTAAACTCCAAGTTTTAGTTCCATCAAGGTTTGTAATGTGTGTGTTATGTAAAGGACAGATAGTGAACTCTTTCTAATCTTATATAATTTTTGACTGTCTGAAATTATTAGTGTTTTGATATGTTCCTTCCAGAAATATTTATTGGACAGATTCGAGTCGGCGGACGATCTCTGTTGCCCTAGACGACGGTCGATACCAGAAGACCTTGATAAGGGATGACTTGGTTCATCCTCTGGCTATAATTGTCAACCCTAAACTGGGGTAAGTTAGGATTGATCCTTCAGGAGTTACCTCCCCTTCATACATTATTTGTACATTTCCTCCCTTAACCTTCATTGTCAACCCTAAACTGGGGTAAGTTAGGATTGATCCTTCAGGAGTTACCTCCCCTTCATACATTATTTGTACATTTCCTCCCTTAACCTTCATTGTCAACCCTAAACTGGGGTAAGTTAGGATTGATCCTTCAGGAGTTACCTCCCCTTCATACATTATTTGTACATTTCCTCCCTTAACCTTCATTGTCAACCCTAAACTGGGGTAAGTTAGGATTGATCCTTCAGGAGTTACCTCCCCTTCATACATTATTTGTACATTTCCTCCCTTAACCTTCATTGTCAACCCTAAACTGGGGTAAGTTAGGATTGATCCTTCATGAGTTACCTCCCTGTTATACATTATTTGTACATTTTTAGCTCGCCTATTCAAAGAATAGGGGGAGCTAATGTTGTCATCCCGGCGTCTGCGTCGGCATCAGCGTTGGCGTCCCATTTCACGTTAACGTTTATGAGCAAGTTTCTGTTTCGTCAATTGTTTAAGCTCAAGTCATCATAAATGTTTATGATTTTATTTTCCTAATGTGTATGGTTGCTGAACGTGATAATACAACCAATTTAAATTTGGGGCCCTTTAGGGGTTTTTTGAGTCTGTTAATTTGTCATATTTCCATGTTATAGTTTTTGAGCAAGTTTCTATTTTGTCTATTGTTAAGCTTAAGCCATCATAAATGTTTATGATTTTATTTTCCTAATGTGTATGGATGATGAACGTGATAATACAACCAATTTGGGGCCCTTTAGGGGGTTTTTGAGTCTGTTAATTTGTCATATTTCCATGTTTAAATAGTAAATACTTGAACATCAACTTCTTCTGAATAGGCGAGCTTTGCCAACAGCTCTTGTTTCCCTTAACTATCATTTTCAACTCTGAACTTGAATAAATAGACAATTTTTTTACTATGGAGTTATCTCCCTTTCCATTCTTTACTTACAACCTTTTGATCTACAACCACAAGAGAAGTTATCTCCCCTTTTAGTCTTTACTTGCTCTAGCTAACTTGTTAACCTTTAACTTCAGTATTACTTAACACAAAGGAGTTATCTCCCCTCTTTACCCCCTCTAACTTATCAACTTTAAACTTTATATTACTGGTACTCAAGACCACCAACCAAGGAGTTATCTCCCCTCTTTACCTCCTTTACCTTATCAAATTAAACTTAATTATTACGGTACTCATTACCACCAACAAAGGAGTTATCTCCCCTCTTTACCTCCTTTACCTTATCAAATTAAACTTAATTATAACAGTACTCATTACCACCAACCAAGGAGTTATCTCCCCTCTTTACCTCCTTTACCTTATCAAATTAAACTTAATTATAACGGTACTCATTACCACCAACCAAGGAGTTATCTCCCCTCTTTACCTCCTTTACCTTATCAAATTAAACTTAATTATAACGGTACTCATTACCACCAACAAAGGAGTTATCTCCCCTCTTTACCTCCTTTACCTTATCAAATTAAACTTAATTATAACAGTACTCATTACCACCAATAAAGGAGTTATCTCCCCTCTTTACCTCCTTTACCTTATCAAATTAAACTTAATTATTACGGTACTCAAAACCACCAACAAGGAGTTATCTCCCCTCTTTACCTCCTTTACCTTATCAAATTAAACTTAATTATTACGGTACTCAAAACCACCAACAAAGGAGTTATCTCCCCTTTGTTCTATTTTCATATTGTTTTTTTTTGTCAGATTTGATAGTATAAAGATTTGAAAAGGGTGAAAATCTTGAATTTGGTTACTCGACAGATTGCTGTACTGGACAGACGCAGGCAGCACCAGTCCAAAAATAGAACAGGCTTGGATGACTGGTGAGGAACGGTCAGTCTTGGTCTTCACACGGCTCGGCCGACCAACAGGACTAACCCTTGATAACCACATGGACGACAGACTTTACTGGTGCGACTCCAAGGAAAACCTAATCAAGTCCATCAAGCTGGATGGGTCAGACAGGGTCATCGTCGTCGGGAAAGGTGAGGTCAAAGGTCATTCTGTTGGTAGTCCTGCTGTGTGAACTAGTGGGTCAAGGTCAGAGGTGATGTCATTTACTTTGATCCACTAGAAAACACAACTATAAAACAGTTTTATAGTTGTGTTTTCTTTTGATGTATATGAAAACTATCACATGGACATGGTTCTTTTTTACTTATATAACTAGATATAGATTCACTAGCTTTTCTTAGATATTTGCAAATTCAAGATGTAAGACTCATAATGCTAACCAATGAGAAATATTTACAACTTTTACATGCGGATCACAAATTTTTTTTTAAACATCGCCTGATCTCGGTTTTTGTCCTCATATAAGCCACACTCCAGGGAAAGATCCTAGTGCACTCATTCATCTTAATTTTCAACAGAGGAAAAAAATCATCTAAAGGAAGTAATATTTTCTTACTGCTCAGGTTTATTTAAGGTCTTTTTATCAAACTTTGTTTTTGATTGCGAAAGTTTTCATTTTAAAATGCCCAACTCTATCAGAAGTACTTTTGATATCTTTCAGGTCTAGACAATCCCGTCAGTTTGGATGTATTTGGAGACTCATTATACTGGGCTTCCCAACAGATGGGGGCCGTCATGAAGATGGATAAATATGGGCGCGGTGTCAACGTCACACTACAAACAGGACTCCTGCTGCCCTCTAGTGTCAGAATAATGCACCCGAAACGTCACAATTTATCAGGTAAATTACTATTAGGCTAGATTTACAACTGTACATGCAAAAAGCATTGAGGACGATAATGGTTCATGAAAATGTGAAGAGAAACAAATAAAATGGTTGACGTGTATTGTAAGACTTGTTCTTTGCAATGCCCCATTAAGTTAGTTTATCCATTCCAGTATTTCTGTATGAAATGCTTCAATTCTTTACAAACCAAATATATATATCTGACAAATATCTTTATGTAGGTAAATGATATTTTGTACATAGAAGTAATTTGAGGCTTGCTATGTTGTGTCTCAATAAAAACCAGTCTGATAGAACAAGCTATAAACTGTGATATGTTTTGATTGCCTCAGCGTAAAATCAATTCTATATACTGTGATATATTTAATTTGCCTCAGTGAAAAACCGATGTTCTGACGATGACAGTGAGAAGAGTAGCCATCTTTGTTTGCTGAAACCTGACGGAGCTGCTTGTGCTTGTCCTGACCGCTCACAGTTTATTGACGACTCTACGACACAATGTGATGCAGGTGAGAAACATGTTAAGACTTTTATCTAACAGCGTGAGAATCATCCAAACCGTCCCCCATCTAAATGTTCCTGTCTGAATATTTCATATTAAGACATTTATCTTACAGCATGGGAATCATCCAAACTGTCCCCATCTAAATGTTCCTGTCTGAATATTCCATATTAAGACATTTATCTTACAGCGTGGGAATCATCCAAACCGTCCCCATCTAAATGTTAGGCTGGATATTCCATATTAAGACATTTATCTTATAGCGTGGGAATCATCCAAACCGTCCCCATCTAAATGTTCCTGTCTGAATATTTTATATTAAGACTTTTATCTTACAGCGTGGGAATCATCCAAACCGTCCCCATCTAAATGTTCCTGTCTGAATTTGTGTAAGAAGTGTGCAAGTGTATAAGAGTTACTTCCCTTTACTTACAAATTATATGTATATTTGCTATACACATATAAAATTTCCATTCAAAGTATTACTTACATTGTATCTTAAGAAGTGTGCAAGTGAATAAGAGTTCCCTTTACTTAATAAATCGATTACATTTCGATCATTTCAATTATGTATAACTGTAAAGAAAATTAACATGTGTTTATATTTATATTAGAGTCTGGAGACAGTACGTTGGCTAGCTGTTTGAAGTTTGTCGCGGACTGACATCACAATATGACTGGACCCATATGTTTACACTAGGTAACACATGTATACAGTATAACTTGTCTAAACCGGATGTGAACGGGACCAATCTATTTGTTCGGTTTATACAGGTGTCCGGTTTATAGAGGATAGAACCTTATCACAATATGTTCACATGGAAATCATCAGAAGATTTTTTTTTATTTCAGCACAAACTTTAATTCTCACTTATGTACATGGTAGAACGCAGAATTCCATCCTACATTTTCTTGGTTTCTGAGGTGTACATGTACGATCCATTTCACTCGATGTGATACATCTGAATGAACTCTCGGAAGTTATGTGTATCTTTATTGTTAGAATTGACCGTGAAAAGTATTCACAAATACAATGTACATGTAACAAAACCTTTGAATGAAAAGTGAAAAGTTTCACTATCTAACCCTTCGTATACTGGTACAGTAAAATCCCCTTAGGCGCCTCATGATCAGTCCCATGTTGTGAAAACATTGCTGCCAGTCAATTTTAAAGTTAATTTTACAAAGAAAGGTATAGTAACATTACCTAGACAGCTCCGGTTTTCAGAGTAGATAGGTTACGGATTATGCAGGTTTTGGGTACTATAGTTTATGAAGAAATTTGCTGGGACCAAACAAATTAATCGGTATAGACAAGTTTCCGTTTTATACAGGGTCCGGTTTAGACAAATTACACTGTATATTAGAGTTTGGAGACAGTAGGCTAGCTGTTTGAAGTTTGCTGCAGACTGACGCCACAATATGGCTGGACCCATATGTTTACACTAGGTAACACATGTATATATTTATATTAGAGTCTGGAGACAGTAGGCTAGCTGTTTTAAGTTTGCCACGGACTGACGTCACGATATGGCTGGACCCATATGTTTACACTAGGTAACACATGTATATATTTATATTAGAGTCTGGAGACAGTAGGCTAGCTGTTTGAAGTTTGCCGCGGACTGACGTCACAATATGGCTGGACCCATATGTTTACACTAGGTAACACATGTATATATTTATATTAGAGTCTGGAGACAGTTTCGAGTTAGAGTTCTGTCTGTGTTCAATAATGTAGGAAGAATTGTCATGACATGTCCTTGAATGACCTTGATTATTTAAACCTAATTAATTACATAACTCCTTCTTTTTGTTTTTAAATTCACTTATCAGCTACTTAATATATTTAGTCTTTAGTCTTTTATTGATTCATACATTTGTTCTGTTTCAGCTGGCTTTCATAATTGTACTTTTTGGGCCACAAAGGGGAGTTAACTCCTTTCATGAAAATATCCGACACAGTTGCCTCTTCATAAATGACCTGAGTATTAATTGGTGAGTATAAGTCGGTTTTCTCTATATTTTATTTGAGTTGTCTCCCTTACACTGTCTGTAGGTCTCTGGTGAAGGGCTCATTTATCAGTCAGATGATTTAGATTTAGAGATAAAGTAATGCTATCGCAGCCAGATCATATAACTGCATAAACATTTGAGTATCAGATAAGTTTTTCCCCTCTTTTTTTCCTAGTAATGGGGTCCGCCTGCTCCTGATCTGTTTAGTCCTGGGTCTGCCTGGTCATGGTCCATCTGATCCTGGTCCATGTGGTCATGAGTTGCTGGTCCTGGTCCATCTGATGCTGGTCCATCTGGTCCTAGGTTGTCTGATCCTTGGTCCATCTGTTCCTGGGTCGTCTGGTCCTTGGTACGTCCAGTCCAGGGTCTGTCTGGTCCTTGTCCTAGTTCTGAGTCAGTGTGGTCCTTGGTCCATCTGTAGTGACTTCCGGTTGTGCCATCTAGAAGATCAGACGTGTTCCAGAGAGCTCTCGTCAATCTATTCGATAAATAACTAAGTATTGCCCATCCAACCTCCAAAAACCCATCAAAATGTGAATTAAGTTTAGATTGTACAGTTCATCATCTTATTTTTTTCATTTTTAGCTTCTAAACCCATTATTTTTTGCCTTCCCGTAAAACAAAATGTGACTACGTAAGCCGCCATCTTGGTTCCTTTGTCCGGCTGGTAAAATTAGGTAGTTGTTAATACCTTTCCTCCTCTACTTTGGTCATCATGATGTAGTTAAATATCATAATTTATCTCGTGAATAACGTGTATGGTATAATTTACCACAACTACTCGGGATTTTTGGCTATCAGTTTCAATATAATGGATTCCTATAGCCGGTCATCGTAACGCCTGTACTACTGAACGAGCCAACATGTTGATTCGACCTTCACAGAAATAGATAAGTACCAATTTAATACCCTTCATCAATCAACAAATACGTTAATTCCCATCTCATGGCTAATGTACCAATGGTGATTTATTGACTTTCTCCAGTACCACATACTCTGTATCTTGATACTTCGTATTGTTTACATTGCGGCTGCGAGTCGGCCTAATGCCATGTGGTAAATTCCCTCACCTTGTAATATTATACGTAAGCCATAAATAGTGGATAAACATGTAGGTTGTATAATGTGTAACTAACTATGTTGAGTCGGTCAATTAAGATTTTATACTTGTCCTTGTACTGACTACCACTCGCCGTTGTAACTTGACCCCATTGTTAAACAGTGTTTAGTGTACACGGAGATGTAGTAAACAGGCTAGTTTGAGTAAGCCGTGTGATACAATATTACAAGTCATATATAGTGGATAGATATACATGTTTTATACCACGTAATTAATTATGTGGAGCCTGTCAACTAAGAGTTATATCTGTACTGTATGAGCCCCACCACTCGCCTGTAACCTGTAACTTGACCCCATTGTTGAACAATATAAAATTTAGTGTATGTGGAGATTTAGTAAACATGCTAGTCTGAGATAGCTTGGGTTAAACAGTTTTTGATATAGGCCTACCGAATATTAGTAATTAGTAAACATCATCATGCTTCAGTAACATACGGCTATATCATGAAATAATTCATTAATAAACAAATTGATTTAAACCAATAGACTAGCTTGGTGATATATCGACATACATGAGCGATAAGAAACTAGACAAATTCCTTCAGAAGGCACGCCAGGATGAGGAATCACCACCACCTAGAACAGTGCGCGCTCCGATCCTTCTGACGGATAGCAAAGGGTATAGTCTATCTAATTGTGGTGTCAACAATTTCCCCTTGACAAATTGGTGTGAGGCGGGAGCGAACTCTGCCAGATTAGTAGACATCCTAAAAAGGAAACTGAGACCAGCTGTGGAGAAGGATGGCAGTGTGTTAGTCTATTTTTGGGGCGGTACATGTGACCTTACAACTAAGTACGGCAAACAACTATCTGTACGCAGTAAAGATGATTCTACAGTAGAAGATATTTTGCGACAGTACAATATCGCTTTAGACTTTGTTAATAAACAACCCAAGGCATTTATCAAATTCGTCGACTGTCCTTACATTTCCGTCCAAAGATGGAACGACTGTAAAGGAGTACCTAAAGAAAGCGATGAAACAGAAGATGCTGAGCTTCGGCGACAAGTGGACCTTCTGAATAACCATATTAATGAACTTAATGATAAACTTGCAGAGTCGTCAGTCAAAGTCAACAATCTTACTAAGAAAAGTAAAGGCGGTAAACGTGTAAAGAAAACATTCTATAGGATCAATTTCTCTCTGTACAGAGACGGTGTACACCCCGGCCCTAAGTTAGCCGAATCCTGGAAACAACTTATTCGCCTAAACATCAACAAGAGCTGTCAGGTACCAGAACAGGATATTCTCCAACTTGATACAGATGATGACAGTGAGAACATCTAACTAATATATTCGTCTGGTATATCACCTGGCTAATCTTGTATTTTGTATTGGTACATTAACTGTGTTCATTATACACAAAATTGCAAACAAAGCCGTTACTAGAGTATGAACATTTTGTAGTCTAATTAAGACCTTACTTATATTATTAGGTTTAAGCTTAATGGTCGGCATAGTAACTGTGCTACCCATAATCTATTTTAATACTTAATATGATGTCTTGTGTCCTGCTCTGTTCACCGAGTATGTAAATAGACAACAGACCTATCTGTTTGATATCACATTTACTATGTATATGTCAAGGTGTAGACTTGTGTTATTACATTCTGCCTACATGATATCCGTGCTAGTCTAGCTAACAGCTCATATTGTATATATGATAACTTGTTACTACTCATTAACTGACAGTCACGGAATCTTGCTAGTTGGGAAACATACTTTAACTTGTTGAATCAGATCAATCTTGCATCTATAATACATAGTTAACGTGAAACCTATCTACTATCTATGGTATACAGACCGGCATGGTATCCGTGCTAGTCTTAGTCAACTGGTCACACCTATAGTCCAGATAATTACATGCATAGGACTGTTTCGCGACTACTTACAATTTGACCGGCATGGAACCGTGCTAGTCGATTTAAGATTTCCGGTCTCGGATTGATATTCACCGAATCTGTGCTGTGGTATAAACTATCAACCATTACATCATCACATGGACCACCAAGGTATCCGTGCCATCTAACCAGTTAAAAATACATACTTTTTAGTCTGGAACATTAATTCATCAGTTTGTGTTGTATGTCTATAGAAGTTCGTTATCTTGACCGGCATGGAAACGTGCTAGTTGAGTGAACACATATACAACCTACTGTTAACTCTATACCTAACAATGGACCAATCTAGGAAGAGACCCTGCCCTTCTCCTGGAGGAGATGAGTGTGCAAGATGCGATGGGAAACTTTTAACCAGAATGTTTATAGTCTGTAGTGGTTGCAACTTGAACTTCTGTCCTATATGCGCTAACGTTAAAGAAAGCGTTGTGAACTTAGTCGCGGATGGAGAAATGCCAGGATTTAGATGGTCATGCTTTGCATGCACCAACACACTACCAACTCTGAACAACATCAGCAGAACTTTGTCAGAAGTCAAGGATACAAACAACAGACGCTTGTCAAATTTAGAGAACAAAACCGCTTTGCTCAATACCAAAGTACACACTCTAAAAATGGAGCATGACGACAAAATATCACAGCTATCTAAGGATATAGAACAGGTACGCCTAACAGCTGTTAATGAAATATCATCAGATATTAAAAAAGTCATTGATGGCAGAGTGAGAGAATTAGATGACAGAAGGAGAAGGAATACAAATATAATCATATTCAACATCCCTGAGAAAACCAGAGGAGATGGTCAACAGAAGAAAAAAGAAGATGAAGATGACATCCGACTTCTGACTTCGAAAATAGGTATAGCAGATTTAGAGTTAATTACACACTTTCGACTCGGTAAATATGATGAAACTAAAACCAGACCACTGAAAGTAATTCTAGGGAACAAGCAACAGAGGAAAAAGATACTAGAAAACGTTATGAACATCTCTAAGAACTGTCCATCACACCTTAAAAAAGCTGCTATTAAACGAGACCAAACTAGGCAACAACGAGAGGAATTCAAAGAAAAAAAGACTAAGAAGACTCCACTTCCTAACACTAGTCAAACAATACCAAAGGTGCTTCATCACACCCACTTAGAATTGGACACAGAAAGCACAACAGACTTGTCCTCAACAAGGCACAGTCTCCCGATTTTCAGTCCTATCGGGATAAATCACCATCTTCAGGATAACAATCTATATTCCGAGTCTCACTATTATAATCTTGACACCTGTCATGACATCGACCCTGATCAGACTATCCTTGGGAATGCTCCAAACATGCAATTGTTCGCTACATCAGGGCAACCTAGCAGTGCAGAATAGGAGAATAGTTTTACCACTGTACATAGTGATTCTTTTAACGACCTTCTCATATTTTATTCAAATGTAGACATTTTATCTACTAGCAAGATGGATGAACTTCAGGAACTTGTAGAAAAATCATTACCCAGTATAATCCTACTCACTGAAATCCACCAAAAAAATAAGATATTACCTCTGGACAACAGTTTTTATAAAATACCTGGATTTAGATGCTTCACCAACAACAGTGAAGGACGTGGAGTAGCCATTTATATCTCGGAACAAATGACTGTCCAGCAAGTAAAATTTACAACAACCTTTGAAGAGTACCTAGCTGTTGAACTCAAGTTGAGTAATGGTGACAAGCTACTTATTGTGAATATCTACCGTAGCCCCAACAGCACAGCTGAGAATTTCAGCTACCTAACAAACTTAATGAGAGAAATGTCAACTAGAAACGCAAAACACATTCTGATCACTGGAGATTTCAACTTTCCTGAAATAAATTGGACTGACTGGACAACATGTACGTCAGAAAACCATATATCTACTCGTTTCTTGGAGTGTGTTCGAGACACTTTTTTATACCAACATATCCATAAGCCTACCAGATATAGGGAAGGTCAAAATCCATCTATACTGGATCTAGTTTTTAGCAACGATGAACAGATTGTCAACGATGTTAACTATCTTCCAAGTATCGGAAGGAGTGACCATATTTTATTGTCTTTTAAACTGAGTGTATCACATAGTGATAATCATACTAAACAGGAGAGGAGGAATTATCACAAAGGGCATTACGACGCTATACGCGAAGAACTAACCTCTGTCAACTGGCTAAACATCATTCAAGTTGAGGACATGTCAACGACCCAAGCATGGAATGTTCTTGTTGAAACCATAACTAAACTAATTGAAGATAAAATACCCGTGAACAAGACATCCCCAGTTAGGAAGCGTTGGAAGCCCCATCTTGACAACGAAGCCAAGCAGTCCATCCGACAAAAAAGGCGGAAGTGGGTCCGATACCTTCATTGTAAAACAGAAAGTAACTTTAAAGTGTATCAGAGAGCCAGGAACACTGCAACACGACAGATCCGACGTTCACACTATCATTATGAAAAGAAACTAGTGCAAGACATCAAAGATAACAGCAAGCTCTTTTGGAAATATGTCGGAGAAAAAACACGAACAGGAATGTCTATAACCAACGTGGTAAAAGCGGATGGTACACACACCACTAACCACTATGAAACCGCCAATGAGCTGAATAACTACTTTGGATCAGTCTTTAACCCACCAGAAAGTGAAGATCCACCACACTTCCAAATGAGACCATATCAAACAGAACTTCATGATATCGAATTCGACAGGAGTTTAATTGAAAAAACTATAAAGAAATTGAACCCTAATAAATCTCCAGGGCCTGACGTCTTTCATCCTAAACTTCTTGTTGAAACTTCAAATGAAATATCACAACCCTTGGAAATCATATTCAGGAAATCTTTAGACGAAGGGAAAATTCCAGACGAATGGCGAATTGCAAATGTGACTCCTTTATACAAGAGTGGAAACCACAACAAAGTGGAGAACTACCGTCCAATAAGTCTGACTTCAATCCCAGGCAAAATTCTCCAAAGAATCATTAGGGACAAACTCGTAATTCATATGGACGAGAACCATCTCTTCACAGAACATCAACATGGCTTTAGATCTGGTAAATCGTGTACTACCAACCTATTGGAGGTCCTTGAACATTGGGCAGAAGCCATAGATAAAGGGAGTAATGTCGACGCTATTTATATTGACTTCAGTAAAGCTTTTGATAAAGTCCCTCACAAACATCTACTTAAAAAACTAAAGGGTTACGGTATCACTGGAAAAGTACTGAAGTGGATAGAAGACTTCCTATCCAATCTACAGCAACGAGTTGTTATTCATGGTGAAACTTCTGGACTAGTAGATGTGACCAGTGGTGTACCACAAGGTAGTGTCTTAGGTCCTGTCTATTTCTGATATATATCAATGACCTGCCCGAAGTTGTCCAACATAGCACCATAAAATTATTTGCTGACGACTCTAAAATTTTTAGAAACAATAACAACCCCACCAAGTCTCAAGAACTTCAAGCAGACATAGACAGTGTAGTCATTTGGACTAGAGACTGGAAAATGGCCTTGAACACTAAAAAATGCAAACACCTCAATATAGGCAATCTAGAACAAGACACGCATTATTCCTTCCCACAAAGTGAACAAATAGAGAAGGTACAGTGTGAGAAAGATTTAGGTGTACTTTTCGACAACAAACTTAAATTTAGTCAGCATGTTAGTCAAGCAGTTAATAAAGGAAATCGCATACTGGGTCTAATATTCAGGACATTTGTCTATATAGATATAACTATGTTCTTAACCCTGTACAAAAGCCTAATTAGACCTAACTTAGAATATGCAACCCAGGTTTGGTCTCCACTGCTAAAAAAAGATCAGATCGCTCTCGAAAACGTCCAACGTAGAGCCACTAAAAGAGTTCACTCTATTGAAAATTTACCATACCATTCAAGACTTAAAAAGTTGGGACTTCCCACCTTAGAATATAGACGTAAAAGGAACGATGTGATCGAAGTCTATAAAATTCTGAATGGTATAGATAAACTAGATAAAGATAAGCTATTTACAATGTCTTCAGCTAATACTAGAGGTAATAGTTTAAAACTCTTTAAGAAACAGAGCAGGACTAAAGTCACACAAAGTATATTTAGTCGGCGAGTGGTAGATTCATGGAACTCCCTTCCCAACTTCGTAGTAGAAGCCCCTACTCTGAACTCGTTTAAAAACCGACTGAACACTCACTGGAATTCAGTACCATGCAAGTTTTACCCCAGTTTTTATATGGCACAACCGGACAACTATTTAGTAAATGAACAAAACGCGCCACAACTAGCTGGAACCAGCTAACTACGGTGTCTAAGAAGAGGTAACAGGTAACAGGTAACAGGTCCTGGGTTTCCTGGTCCTTGGTCGTTTGATTCTGGATCCATCTGGTCCTGGTTCCATCTGGTCCTGGTTCCATCTGGTCCTTGTTCCATCTGGTCCTGTCTTTAGGAATACCGTATTGGACCCAATAAGCGCCCATGTCCCTATAAGCACCCCTCATCCTTTTTCAGGCCTCAATTTCAATTGTCCAGTCTTAAATACAGAATTTTTTTAACCGCCCTTGGCGCTTATTGGGTCGAATATGGTACTTTGCTTCATTATTTGTAAGTAATCAAAAGATAACCAAAGATCAGTCAGAATTTATATTCTGATTATAATTTTTATTATGTATTACACAATTTCTCAAAGATAATAGCTATAGACATTTATATACAATGTATCCTGTCTTTGTATCATGAACTGTTACTATTGGCAACTATTTACATTTATAATTGAAAATTCATTCCGATATTTTAGAAGTAAACACTAAAAAATTGGAAAATAAAAATTGCGAATATGTCTGAAGGTTTGTTTACATTATAGTGATCCAATGGATTAGATCATTGTCTAAATGAATAAATAATGTAAAGATACACTGTAAGTATTAAACTGTCTTGTGTGCATTATTCCTGTAAAACTTTGGCATCTATATGGACCATAGATTTCATAAAAAAAATAGTTTAACGCTTAAATATCCGAGAGATCCAAATGCAAACTAAAAAATATGGCGGAGGAGATGCTCAATTTGGTTACATAGAAATGTACAATGTGGATTACTAAGTAAAATAGGATAAATTATGGTAAATAATGGGAAAAGGTAGTGAACTGGTACTCCCTGTGTTTATATCTTGGAAGCAATAATCACAAGTTACTAAAGCCTTAAAGCTCAATGTTTTGATTCACTGGTTTTACAGAATGAATAACACATATTCCAGGGTAATAAAATCATTAATACCTTTGTATGAACAATGTATTGAAGTTATAAATGGGACGGCACTTTTGACATGTAATTTTTTCTTCAGTAATCTATTATAGAAAACTAGATTTCATGAATTAAGCTGAGAAAATCATTTGAATTGACAGAGAAACATGTATGATGCTTTGTAAACTTTAGTTACACCACTGAATTTATCCACTGTAAAATCTAGCTATTATGTCTTATGTATGTTTAGATGGAAATAAACCTGTAGAAATCGCTTTATGGTAGAAGTTTTATCACAGCTATCACACCCTGCTGTACTGTAGTAGTTTTATCACAGCTATCACACCCTGCTGTACTGTAGTAGTTTTATCACAGCTATCACACCCTGCTGTACTGTAGTAGTTTTATCACAGCTATCACACCCTGCTGTACTGTAGTAGTTTTATCACAGCTATCACACCCTGCTGTACTGTAGTAGTTTTATCACAGCTATCACATCCTGCTGTACTGTAGTAGTTTTATCACAATTATCACACCCTGCTGTACTGTAGTAGTTTTATCACAATTATCACACCCTGCTGTACTGTAGTAGTTTTATCACAGCTATCACACCCTGCGCATGCTGTACTGTAGTAGTTTTATCACAGCTATCACACCCTGCTGTACTGTAGTAGTTTTATCACAGCTATCACACCCTGCTGTACTGTAGTAGTTTTATCACAGCTATCACACCCTGCTGTACTGTAGTAGTTTTATCACAGCTATCACACCCTGCTGTACTGTAGTAGTTTTATCACAGCTATCACACCCTGCTGTACTGTAGTAGTTTTATCACAGCTATCACACCCTGCTGTACTGGTAGTTTATCACAGTTCACCCTGCTGTACTGTAGTAGTTTTATCACAGCTATCACACCCTGCTGTACTGTAGTAGTTTTATCACAGCTATCACACCCTGCTGTACTGTAGTAGTTTTATCACAGCTATCACACCCTGCTGTACTGTAGTAGTTTTATCACAGCTATACACCCCTGCTGTACTGTAGTAGTTTTATACACAGCTATCACACCCTGCTGTACTGTAGTAGTTTTATCACAGCTATCACACCCTGCTGTACTGTAGTAGTTTTATCACAGCTATCACACCCTGCTGTACTGTAGTAGTTTTATCACAGCTATCACACCCTGCTGTACTGTAGCAGTTTTATCACAGCTATCACACCCTTCTGTACTGTAGCAGTTTTATCACAGCTATCACACCCTGCTGTACTGTAGTAGTTTTATCACAGCTATCACACCCTGCTGTACTGTAGTAGTTTTATCACAGCTATCACACCCTGCTGTACTGTAGTAGTTTTATCACAGCTATCACACCCTGCTGTACTGTAGTAGTTTTATCACAGCTATCACACCCTGCTGTACTGTAGTAGTTTTATCACAGCTATCACACCCTGCTGTACTGTAGTAGTTTTTATCACAGCTATCACACCCTGCTGTACTGTAGTAGTTTTATCACAGCTATCACACCCTGCTGTACTGTAGTAGTTTTATCACAGCTATCACACCCTGCTGTACTGTAGTAGTTTTATCACAGCTATCACACCCTGCTGTACTGTAGTAGTTTTATCACAGCTATCACACCCTGCTGTACTGTAGTAGTTTTATCACAGCTATCACACCCTGCTGTACTGTAGTAGTTTTATCACAGCTATCACACCCTGCTGTACTGTAGTAGTTTTATCACAGCTATCACACCCTGCTGTACTGTAGTAGTTTTATCACAGCTATCACACCCTGCTGTACTGTAGTAGTTTTATCACAGCTATCACACCCTGTTGTACTGTAGTAGTTTTATCACAGCTATCACACCCTGCTGTACTGTAGTAGTTTTATCACATCTTGTAGTACTGTAACATCTTTACACGACCCCCAATCTTTACCCACAGTAAATCATCTCTACCCACACCTACAGCCCCTACCCAGTCTCTGTCTGTGTGTAGGATCCTGAGTCCTTTACCATCTTTACTCAATAGGACAACATTTTTATTGTTTAAATCCCCTATGATGAGGCTCCCCTGACTATCATACACTATACCACAGGGGTAAAATGGTCTACCTCCTGTTTGTGGTGATTGTTTACATGTACTGGGGATGTCACCTCTGTATACAAACAGTTGCTGGAAGTCAGTATCCATGACAACAACATGTCTGTTTCCATCACCACCATCATGTTTATCACTGTGATCAATCACTGCGACATTGTTAGTGACAGGACACTCTGTGATCCTCCATGGTGTACACACTAATGGTTTCCCAGTCCCTGCTGCCATTGTAGTGAGTACCATCTGACCTTGTGTGGTATATTTGGAGACGTTTCCTGACATGCCCACAATGACATGGTTCTTTGCTGTAATACATATGCTGTAAGGACATGTTTTAGTTGTGAATTGTTGAGTTAACTGTCCTGATACCAGCTCCAGGATGTTGTTTTGTTCATCACAGGCCCACAATCTGTGTGTTGTTGGTGATAGACTGATGTCACTGATGTAAGCCTTGTGTGTGACCTTCTGTATCACTGTGCCCTTCCTGTCCAGGAGAGTTAATGTGTCACTGTAGTAGTTACTGGTCCAGGCCTGGTCATCAGTGGTAGGACATATAGAAGTAATGTAACATGGAGACTTCCACTCCTCCACCACCTTGGTCTCTGTCAGTAGTGTTTTCCTGGCCACTGCTTTCTTACCTTTATCCTCTGACTGTTGTTGTGATGAGGGTTGTTGCTGACCGTCTGCTAATGATACTGACCGTTTCTGGTCAGTGGATGTATGACCTTGGCCTGAGGTGGTGACTTTTCCTAAGGCTTGTACCAGGTGACCTTTAGGAGTATTGTTTGGGTTGAAGCTGACTGTATCTAAAGTAGGTTTGACAGGGATATGTATTCGGGAATCTATTTCGCATTTTGTGTCATATATTTGTATGTGAGAACCCTGCTGAAGTGTTGTCTTACATTTCTGTATTTGGTGTTTAAGTTGTTTGTTCAATGATTCTAGTTCTTGTTTGTATTTTTGTATGAGTTTGATGTTGTCGTCTTTAAGTTTTTGATAAAGTGAGAGTGTCTCTTCTCCAAGCTGGTCAAGGTCTTGTTTTAATTTATCTGTTTGAATCTTCACTTGATGTGCTAATTTATCAAATATGCTGTCGTTGTCTTTGAGGAGTGTATCTGTAGATGTGATGTATTTCCCAATCTGTACCAGATCATTTTGTTCGATTCTGTCAATAAAATTTCTTATGTCTTGTTTCTTCTGAGAAGTGACTTCACTAAGCTCACACATTGGATGCGTTTTATGAATAGTTGCAATGCATTTTAAACAAATTAGTTCTTGACACTTTTCACAATACATATCTAGTTGTCTCCCCTTGTGATGGTTACAGGTTGTCTGTCCTTCCGTACGAACTGGTATGCTTGCTGTTGCCATTATGATGAAGATTGAATGTTTGTTGAATTTCTGAAAATTGAATATATTGAATTGATACAATGTTTTAATTGAATTTCTGAAAATTGAATATATTGAATCAATACAATGTTTTGATTGAATTTCTGAAAATTGAATATATTGAATCAATACAATGTTTTGCATATTCAATTGAATAAGAATTCCGTTTGATGTTGTTAATTGCTCTATGTCCTGTTCAGGTCTATGTATGAATAAAGTTTTTAAATATTGACCTCAAACAAAGTTTTAAAGTACAAGAAAATAATTACCTGATAATCACTGCATTCACTGATGACACACACAGGGTACCTGGGATTAAATCAATTGGTTCATCCCCAGAATATAAATGATATTCAATGTTGTTCAAATTTCTCTTCCTCGGAAATTCACAACCAACCAGAAATTTACTTTCATCTTCTCATGCTGGCAGATCTGTCTCATTCTCAGTTTCTGATGAAACTATCCATTTTAGATCAAAATCAATCCCGTTTATACACAAAATTGTACATTAAATGAAATAATATGTGTCCACACAGAATAAGACCATCCTTGTCATTGGTTACTAATGTAAACAAACGTTTAGCGACCAAAATGTCTGTCTATTGAGGCCTGGCGATATCTGATATTATTACTTCCTTGTCTGGTTTGACACACACACAGTTGTAAAGCAGACATAGATTGTGTAGTAGGTCAATTTGAGTCACGTTTGCAAACCCTGATATTTAAATACCCACAGTTCACCTGGGGTGAATTGTCTGTTGGGTATGTGTATTGGGTAATAAGTATTGTCTGTTATACCTGTACTGTACGTGGAAAAATACATGATATTTTGATTCTTTGTATATCTATGTATAAATGAAGTCTTTTAAAATCCATGTAGTGTAATATTTTTGTCTGGTACATGTACATGTATTGATGTCGTAAATATCAAAGACAAAAAAGTCTTTCTTTCAAGATGGAAACATTTATACTAAACGAAAATAGTTTTTACCAAATATTTTAGAAATAGTGAAAACATTTTAGAACCAGGTCAAAATGTTAGAGAAATCCCTATAGATGTGTAATTCTATTGACAGACTACAATTGCAATAGTATTCTGAAGTCTATTAAATTCTGGTCAATGAATTGGCAGGTCATTTCGTAAATGTAGTGCAGTGTCAGGTGTAGAGTTACTTCCCTTTACCTGCAAGTGTCACTAACATCCCAAACACAAAGACAATGATGATCGAGAACAATGTCTGTGTTCGCTTTTTGATCGAATATCATGGGAAAAGTGATATTTTATTGTGACTGTTAGTCTGTTACTCTATCAATCCTCTGTGAGTACACCCAAGGTACAGAAAAATATCTGACTAATGAAACTATTGATAGCTTGGTATACTATCGGCGAATGTTATCGACCTTGTTGAATTTGCCATGGACTGATCAAATTGAGATGCATACAATCGCAATATATCGAAAGTCTAATGTATTGTTACACCCAATTGTGGTGAGATCGGATGGTGTTAGGGTGAAATCGTGATGGAATCAGATGGTGTTAGGGTGAAATCATGATGAGATCAGATGGTGTTAGAGTGAAATCATGGTGGGGTCAGATGGTGTTTGGGTGAAATCCTGGTGAGATCGGATGGTGTTAGGGTGAAACTGTGGTGGGATCAGATGGTGTTACGGTGGAATTGTCGTGGGATCGGATGGTGTTAGGGTGAAATTGTGGTGGGATCAGATGGTGTTACGGTGGAATTGTGGTGGGATCGGATGGTGTTAGGGTGAAATTGTGGTGGGATCAGATGGTGTTATGGTGAAATCATGGTGGGATCAGATGGTGTTAGAGTGAAATCATGGTGGGATCAGATGGTGTTTGGGTGAAATTGTGGTGAGATCAGATGGTGTTAGGGTGAAATTGTGGTGGGATCAGATGGTGTTAGGGTGAAATTGTGGTGAGATCAGATGGTGTTAGGGTGAAATTGTGGTGAGATCAGATGGTGTTAGGGTGAAATCATGGTGAGATCAGATGGTGTTAGGGTGAAATTGTGGTGAGATCAGATGGTGTTAGGGTGAAATTGTGGTGGGATCAGATGGTGTTAGGGTGAAATTGTGGTGAGATCAGATGATGTTAGGGTGAAATTGTGGTGAGATCGGATGATGTTAGGATGAAATCATGGTGAGATCGGATGATGCTATGGTAAAATTGTGGTGGCATTGAATGAAGTTAAGGTGAAATTGTTGTGGTATTAGATGGTGTTTAGGGTTGGATCAATGGTGTTTGGGTAAAATAAACATGATGGGAGATTAGTGGAATCCTACACTTTTTCTCCCTTTTGTATATATAATTTATTGTTTCTGTAATGCAGCCTTTGAATATCATTTCCCCTATTTTTATTTTCTTAGGAAAATTGAAGAAGACTTGAAGGAGGAGGACACTAAAATAGAAGTCCTTGCCAAAAAGACCAAGCTCAACGAGAATGTTTGTATCCGATGCTGCCAGACGTTTGGACTCATCTTCAACCGGAAACAAACGTGTACTCAATTGTCTGTAACGTGGTGTGTTAAAGAACAGTAAGTCTGAAACTTTAGTTTTTCTTTTACGTCAATTGCAAAATAAATGACCGGTTTATAACTTATACAAATCACTCTCAATGGAAAACATGAGGGGTCTAAGGGTCAGAGGAAGTCGGAGCACCCGGGGAAAAATTCTACCATGACCTGGCAAATGACCCTTGACCTTTACATGCTCATGCTAGAGATCAAATACCCGATGAAAAGAGAGTGGCTTAACCATGTCACATGACCATCAGTAAGTCTTCTAGCTGTTCTACAAGAACTCTCAGAGGGACCTTGAAGTCTTCCATATTGTCTGATCCATATCAGTCTTCATAAAAAGTCTTTTCTCTACTTATTCTTGCCTTCCTTCTGACTTGGAATATTTGATTAATTTTTAGAAAAATACAATTTTAGCTAATCTGCATAGCAGAAACAAACTTTAAATGTCAAAATCACGTTTTACTAACTGTCAGCCATATTGTTTCCCAATTGATCTGAAAATACAAAGTGCATGTACACAGACTGGGACCAAGAAGAACCTATAGATTTAGTTTAAAGAAGAACCCTCCAGTAGTTTCTGATAAGTAGTGATAACAAACTTGTTTAGGTCACCTGAGAAGAAGTCTCAAGTGACCTATTCTAATCGCCTTTTGTCCGTCGTGCGTCGTCCGTCGTCCGTCGTATGTCCGTAAACAATTTACATTTTCGACTTCTTCTCCAAAACTGCTGAAGCAATTTCAATGAAATTTTGTACAAACCTCCTAAGGCATAAGGACAATCAAACTTGTGAATTATATGGTCCCCAACCCCCAGGGAGCTATGGGAGGGGCCAAAAGGAGTAAAATTGACTAAAATTTCAAAAATCTTCTTCTCCACTCACAGATGTGATGGAATTAAATACTCTTCATAGATAGAAAGGTCCTAAGGTCCTTTACAAAAATTGTGAATTATATGACCCTGGGGTCTCAGGTTTCCCCCTGGGGAGGGGTTAAGTTTACTAAAGTTTATATAGGGAAAACACATTTTTGAGCATTGTTTAGTCATTATAATAGGAAATTAGTCGATGGTAGTCAGAATTATCCCTATGTTATGGCCATTGGATCTTATTACCAAATTTTCCATGACTGATCCCCAGGGGCCTTAGGGGCGGGGCCAAAACAGGTCAAATAGGCTAAAACTTCAAAAATCTTCTTCTGAAATTCTGGAACTGGTAGAATCAAATACTCTGCATAGATGGAAAGGTCTTAAAGTCCTTTACAAAAAATGTGAATAATATGACCCTGGGGTCTCATGTTTCCCCCTAGGCCTGGGGAGGGGGTCAAGTTTACTATAGTTTATATAGGAAAAACACATATATGAATATTTTTTGCTTATTTTTCATAGGAATTTAGTCAAACTGGGTTAGAATGTTTAGTCTGAGATAGCATTTTATCGTCATATCCATATTGGTCCTGGCTGACCCCCAGGGGCCTTAGGGGTGGGGCCAAAAAAGGGTCAAATAGGCTAAAACTTCAAAAATCTTCTTCTGAATTCACAGATTTGATGAAACCTGATACTCTTCATAGATTGGAAGGTCTTAAGGCCCTTTACAAAATTTGTGAATTTCATGGCCCTGGGATCTCAGATTTTCCCCTGGGTAGGGCGTCAAGTTTACTATGGTTTATATAGGAAAAACACATTTATGAATATTTTTTGCTTATTTTTCATAGGAAGTTAGTCAAACTGGGTTAGAATGTTTAGCCTGAGATAGCATTTTATCGTCATATCCATATTGGTCCTGGCCGACCCCCAGGGACCTTAGGGGCGGGGCCAAAAAGGGTCAAATAGGCTAAAACTTCAAAAATCTTCTTCTGAATTCACAGATTTGATGGAACCTGATACTCTTCATAGATTGGAAGGTCTAAGGCCCTTTACAAAAATTGTGAATTTCATGGCCCTGGGATCTCAGATTTTCCCCTGGGTAGGGCGTCAAGTTTACTATAGTTTATTTTTTTATTTTTTGGGTATATAGGAAAAGCACATTTATGAACATTATTTGCTTTGTTTTCATAGGAAATTAGTCAAACTGGGTTAGAATTATTAGCCTGAAATAGCATTTTAACACCAAATCCATATTTGTCCTGGCCTGGCCGACCCCCAGGGGCCAGAGGGGTGGGGCCAAAAGGGGTCAAATAGGCTAAAACTTCAAAATTCTTATTGTGAATTCACAGATTTGATGGAACCAAATAATCTTCATAGATTAAAAAGTGAAATTTATAAAATCACTGACATTAATGACTGACTTCTTGTTTGGTTTTGTTGTTTAACATTGCCAAAGCAAATTGGAATTTTAAGCATAAGGTTTGATAAAATAATACACTATCAAAATGAAAAAAAAAAAAAAAATCAAAATTCTAAAAGGTTCAACTTTAAAGTTTATTCTAATTCGTAAATACTTTTTACAGATTTGAACCAACTTTGCAATGCTTTTTTGTAGCAGCACACAGGTGACCGTCAAGGCCTCTTGGGCCTCTTGTTATTTGTTGTTTAACAGAAGACTCTAAATTATTGTAAATGTCTATATCGTTGTTTATCATACAGCGGACAATGAGAGCGACAGTGGATATGATCCCTCCCTGTACTTGTCCTTTAAGAGTGCCTCTCTCCAATCTGTGGTCCGACAGCGTCCCGCCCTGGCCGGTCTGTTTCCTGACAAAACGAAAGAGAACAACAACGGTGAGTGTTTTTGTTTCTGTATCAAACGATACGTGGAATCTGTGTCACCTCAAATGATACGTGGAATCAGTGTCACCTCAAATGATACGTGGAATCTGTGTCACCTCAAACGATACGTGGAATCTGTGTCACCTCAAACGATACGTGGAATCTGTGTCACCTCAAACGATACGTGGAATCAGTGTCACCTCAAATGATACGTGGAATCTGTGTCACCTCAAACGATACATGGAATCTGTGTCACCTCAAACGATACATGGAATCTGTGTCACCTCAAACGATATGCGGAATCTGTGTCACCTCAAACAATACGCGGAATCTGTGTCACCTCAAACAATACGTGGAATCTGTGTCACCTCAAATGATACATGGAATATGTGTCACCTCAAACGATACATGGAATCTGTGTCACCTCAAATGATAAGTGGAATCTGTGTCACCTCAAACGATACATGGAATCTGTGTCACCTCAAACGATACATGGAATCTGTGTCACCTCAAACGATACGTGGAATCTGTGTCACCTCAAACGATACGTGGAATCTGTGTCACCTCAAACGATACGTGGAATCTGTGTCACCTCAAACGATACATGGAATCTGTGTCACCTCAAACGATACGTGGAATCTGTGTCACCTCAAACGATATGTGGAATCTGTGTCACCTCAAACGATATGTGGAATCTGTGTCACCTCAAACAATACGTGGAATCTGTGTCACCTCAAATGATACATGGAATCTGTGTCACCTCAAACGATACATGGAATCTGTGTCACCTCAAACGATACGTGGAATCTGTGTCACCTCAAACGATACGTGGAATCTGTGTCACCTCAAACGATACGTGGAATCTGTGTCACCTCAAACGATACGTGGAATCAGTGTCACTTAGATGCTTAATTCGATTGCCATGGTTATGATAGTTATCTAAAAGAAAATAATTAGGCAGGCCGAAATAGCAATAGGTCCATATCATAAAACAAACAAACCAAAGTTATTTTTACATTAAATATCTATAATAATCAAAGTTATCAAATTTTAAAATTGTCAATTTAGAAATTTCCCCAAAAGTACTCACATGTCATATAATTGTCTAGGGTTATTAATATAGATATAAGTGATCAATTCTTTGTTTGCTAATGGATATAGTACTATATTAATCATATTAAATCAAACTCCATTGATATTACCATTACAAGATCACTGCTTTATTACAAGAAGACAGAATATAATGTGTAATCCAGGGGAGATAACCCTTGTTTATATTTGTGAAATTTAAAACATGTTCTAGCTGTGTTGGTAATATCTGAAGTTAAATATGGCCAAGTTAATGAGAAAACTTAAATACGGAAATATTCTTGCATGCCACTTTTGCGAAAAATGGAATTAGAAGGTGAAGTATTATCTTTATTTATTTTAAATTTTTCAGAAAGTTGATATCAATCTTTTTAAACCTGATTTATGATTTTGTAAATTATAGAGGTACTTAAATACCTTGAGTTTGAAGATGCATGTTAGTTAAGATGCATAAGCTAAATGATTACTGAAATGGTAGCTCTAATGGCTATGGATTTGATTTAAACCTTGACAGGATAACACATATCTTTACAGTGAAACTTGTCTATAAAGGCCACCCAAGGCACCAAGAAAAATGGTCTTTATAGCCAGGTGGTCTTTATTGACAGCGGGAATTATGTATTGAAATTGGTGATTTGGGACCCAAAGAAAGTGGTCTTATTAGAAGGTGATCTTTATACAGAGGTGGTCACTAAGGCAGGTTTTACTGTATATATGTTATATTTTGATTTACTGTTAGTTGTTCATCTGTGATATATCTTGTATTGACACCTTTGTACATGTATGTATTTGTAGTAAATTCATAATATATATATATACTCAGTATGAAAATTTGCGGTTGAAAAAAAGTATATTTTTATTAATTTGAATGGCGAGAAAATTATACCAAATGCCTCGATAATGCTCAAGGACAAAGAAAATGTTTGTAATTTTTTTTTTCATTTCAAGTGGAATACACTTATAAAATTTAAAATTAATACAACTGTTTAACATTATATATAGTATCTATATAGATAGATAAATTTGAATTGAATTTGGAATGAATAAATTTTATAATCAATGGGGTTCTTGTATTTAAAATTAAAGCCCCCCCTGAAGTGTATCGAGATGTTTATCAAGGTATCGTCCTATTCAATGATGTTTCTGCCTGACTGATCCTAATATTAGTCACACCCTGGGATCCATGCAGTATTCTTAAGTTCGTAATACAAATGTGATAATTGTAGTTTTTTTTTTTTTGTGTCGCCTGCAACGCAAGGGTGACACATAGGTATCGGTGTTGGTGTTATTTGTAGGTGTCTGAGCCGGAGAAAGGTTTCCGTGCGATAACTTAAGTATTTATTGTCCGATTTCAACCAAATTTGGTATATTGTTTATATCAATGAGATCACGGATGAGTTGGAATCTGTATCAGTATCTAGTGCAATCGGATCACCTCGTCATTTTCTCCGAAACTAGACTCGGACCTAAGTAGTAACCATTTTGAACTACTTTCGGTAAAAAATGGCGGCGCCCATGGTAGCACGCTTCAACGTAATCAGTTGGCTATAAGAGGTATTTATTCCTCGACTGCATCTATATCTACTGTACATGAGTTATAGATGATGGTATCTTTGATTTTGTATATAAATTACAACTAGAAATTTGATTAATTGCCTCATTTTTGATAATGATTCAGTCGCTCTCTCTTTTGGGCGGTGTACGGTCAAACAGCAGGCCTTGATTCAAAAGTCCCAGTGAAAACAGTTCCGCTATTTAGAGTCATCAATGTAAACTAATTACACACAATGGTACTGTTTCTATTAAAATTCAAAAACATATTACGACTTTGTTGTTTATTCATTTTTCAACCGTTTATATTCAATATTTCAAACTTATACTATCTAAAAGTATATACTTCTGTAAATATGTATCTACATATGTAAATGTCTAGAATTGAATTTTATCTAGCGGTAGTATGATAATTTAGCATATTGGAGGGGATCCTGTGAACAAATTAATCAAATTTTTGCACAGTCTCTTTAAAAAATCTACCCTAGGAGTAATGGTAGAGGAAATATGCTATAAAACGTTTTTTCCATTACGTATCCCTACTTTGAATATAGTGTCCGATAGTTGTAATGTCTTCAAATTTCTTGTGGTAACGAAGGTGAGTTATTGTAAAATAAGAAAAAAAAAGTTAAATCATAAGTGCAATTGATCTTGTGAACCATCAATTGCAACATATATAGATAACCTTTTTGATTTAAGGAGGGGCCGGTATGTTTGGGGTTTTCTTTTTGTGTGTTTTTTTTTTTTTTTTTTTTTTACACAAGTCCGTTCTGCCACGCGTCCCGCTCTTGAAAGTTACTGTACGTCGCTATATTGTTCAATTTAACGACTAACGACTTTTATTTTCATCTCATTCCCCCCTTTCTTTGATTTATTTAAATGATGAAAATGGTTCCATAATGTTACTTTCTCGGAAAATGTTAAACGTGATTGCAATGTACATGTATATACTCTTTAACATCATAAACGTTTATGTATTTCAAGATTATGATCTTTTTCGCAATTTTTAAAATTCGCTACATTTCGTTTTTCAATATCATTTTCCGTGTGTCTTCATATCTCAGCAAGTTAACTACAAAGTATTTTGTCTTATTTTGAGTACCGTGTTCGCATAAATTCCAGATTCAATTCTTTATTTTCCTTAAGTTTACAACTTATTGGAATTGTGCAAAATACGCACATATACATATATATACAATCACATAGTAATTAGTACAATATCATAGACAAGTTACAAATGTACTATACATTGAAATCAAAATGTGTATTATATAAAGGCTACATAACTTACAGATTAAGTAATTATTGGACGCGGGATCGTATTTTCATGGCCTCAAATATAAATTTTGCTAATTTACGTAGATCACTTATATTTTCGCAACATATTAATTGTATCAACTTGTACATAGATGGTTTATGCCAATAAAAAGGTTTTACATATTTCTTTCTTAAATCATGATAATTAATACATATTAAAATAAAATGATATTCGTCTTCCACATCTAAATTGCAACCAGGGCACAATCTTTGTTCTCTAGCAGCATCGGTATATCTGCCTGTTTCGATGGCCAAATTATGAGCAGATAGACGAAATTTAGATAAAACAATTCGGTATTTCGGAGGTATATATTTGGTCAAATAGTATTGTATAGTAAAATGATTCACAATATGCTTATATAATATACATTTTGATGAGGAATCCAATAAGCCTCTCAAATGTTGCTGACTTTGGTCAAATAGTCGTTGCTTTATGAAACATAATATATGTTTATGGTTATACAGATAGTGATGATTCCATACATTACCAAAACCAATAGAAAAAAGACAATGTTTAACATGGTTTATCCAATTGAACATTATCTGTTCTCGGATTATCGGACCTTCGGACTAACGGGCCTTAGGACTAACTGGCCTTTGGACTATTGGGTCGTAGGGATATGAGAGACAGGTATATTTCTAGATTTAATATGACTTAGTCACACAAAGCTAAAACCAAACACGAAGTGGTAATCAATTAGCGTCTTTATGCTAGGAATGCGGTACATATGGCTACTTCAAACAGCGATATTGGACTCAAAATGTGTTTTTTAATGGACATCACCAATTTTGTTAAAAGTGAATGTCTTGAAACATGTAATTGTTTTATCTTTACGTATTATTAAAATGATGATTAAGGATATCATTCAAAAGGTTTTGAATATTCTATGAACTTCTTTAAAACCATGATTACAAACTAATGAAATTAGCGGTATATTAATAGCTGCAGTATAAGTAAATTTGTTTGTACATGTATGATTATAATGGCTGATAAGTAAAATCAGAAGAGGAGTTTGTAATTAAATTACGATAATGTTTCCTTGATTGTATATATGTTCACGTGTATATATATATATATATACATTGTATTTATATCTCATTTTCTGTATCTCTTATTCGAGGAATAAAAGTTTTAACTATAGAGAATTAAATTTTTAATGATATATTAATTGAACTGATAATGCCACGCGACCGGAATCACGGATGAAGCATGTAAACAAATTAGATTATTGTCTATATCGCTTTCATATGAAAAAAATGTATCTTATCTGGTCTTCCAGTTGGAACAGTCACCACACAAATAAATGGATATTTCGGTACAAATGTGTTTTAAGATGCTCCATCGCCGACAGAGAATAAGCAATACTCATCATTTGAAAAAAAAATGGTGTTTACTCATGTAAATGTATGTCTTACTAACACAAAAATATGTAAAATAGTATATTTTACTAAATGGTCCATGCGTGATCAGTACTTTATTCCATATAGGACATAGTGCTATGGACTTTTTTGGAAAGCAATTAATTATTTTTGACATTTTTTATTTTGAAGTAAAATAAGAAGCTCAAAATGTTCAATGACGGTAATGGTGTAAAGTAAGTAACTTTTGAAACTGAAAAAAAACTTGATTCGTCCGCTCCTGTTTTTTATACTATAGAAAAAAATACCATTGGACGGCGGTTTTAATGGTTTAAATAACGCACGAACTGAGGTACAATTTATGAACATTCTTCAAAGAAGTATAATGTATTAAGTCATATATTCCATTCATAAAAGGTTACCGTTGGATAAATTTTCTAAAACATTTCATAGTTTCTTGTTCGAGCATTCATGTTCATTCCAATAAATATATCTCATACGTCTTGTAAAACACAAATAGATAGTATAAATCAGGGAGTTTGTTTTAAGTTCTTCTTTGTGGTACATATAGAGCTTTGAAGCAGACAAAAATAACGCTGTATGTTTCACAAGGGAGGTAACCCTCTATGATATAGTCCTACAGGTAGTGGTAATTTGGTCATTGTCCGGCGGATCACAAAATACATCATTTTCATGTGTATTCATACAGTTAGGTCCGAGCCTATGTTCGAAGAAGTGGGCGAGGTGTTCCGATTGTATCTAGTGCTTAACAATACATGGCCCATGGATTTCCATAGCAACACGAAATCAGTACCTTGTACAATGAGCTATAGCTTAGATATTCATTGGAACCCACTTAATTTGAAATCGTTTATATTGAAATACTGCTTAATTTGAAATGAATTATAATCCCTGTTCAAACATATCCATTGTCTTTCTCCTTGGTTTATTGAACTCTGGATAATTTGAATAGATTTCCTATTCAAGGATCACCAAGTTTTCCTGTTAACGATGTCTGTGGTTTCTGAATTTAACATTATCCTTAATGTCTCTTACTATAAAGTGATTCAATGCCAAATATTTATTTTATGTACATGAACTACTCCTGTTCGTTACTTTTCTGCTGAATTGCTATTATCATAATCATCAATGCATTGTTTTAAATAAAACATTTTTACGCATGAAATATTCCCATTTTTGTGCCCAATCTCGATGATTTGCTGACAAAAATCTTCATTTGATGTGCTAGCACTGTTCAGCAATTAGAATTAGAGATGTAACCATTCTAAGACTAGCAGCTCTTGATTGGGTTGATCACCGACACAACCTCTCATGATCGAAACTCAATCTGTAGAGCATCCGGCTTGTGTTTGGAAGTCGTGAGTTCGAGTCCTGGTCTTGCTGTACAATTATCTGCCCCTGCTATATGTGGTGCCATTGTGACCAAACCTTATTTCAAGAGAGGGGAATACTGACAGCAAGTGGCTACCTGAGGCTGAAGCTGGGCTGTTTAAAACCTTGAGGCCAAGACTTACAAAGAGAGGGGAAAGTTTAATGGTTCTTGATCAAGTTAATCACCAGCAACCACATCGCTCATTTGATCAGGCACCTGGCCAGTACTCAGAGGTCCTGGTTTTAAATAAAGACTACAAGGGGATACCTGTTAACTGGATTGTGCACTAAATTGAGGCAAAGTCAGAAAGAGGAGGGAAGAGTTCTGGACCTTGTTGATCACTAGCGACTAGTAACCACAGCTCATTTCAGCAATCACCACTTTTATGATGGAGTTCAGTGCTTGACCAGAGTTTAGTAAAAAAAATTCTTAAGCAAATGCTGTTTTAGCAAGATATTTAAAGTCGCATGATTCGATTGAGAATCTGTCTATTGTTGAGAGGTCTTTGGTTTGAACCCTGGAAGTACATTTTTCTGTTCCTCTTATAATGAAAGCCTGTGTGCATGCCCTGGTGTGAACTCTGAGTTTAAGTTAACACCAATGGCTAGTGTTAAGAGAGGTCTTGGGTTTGAACCCTGATCTGGCGGTGCTTTTCTGCTCCTCTTAAATGAAAGCCCATGTGCATGCCTGGTGTGCTCCTCTTATGTTAACAACACCAATGTGCGTATTGATGACGAGCGCTCTTGTGGGTTATGAAATGCAATGTCTGTCTTATAATGACATAATGAAAAGCCTGTGTGCATGCCCTGGTGTGAACTCCTGTGAGTTTAGTTTAACACCTATAGTATATATAGTAACACATTGATATATAGATGTTACAGGGCTTTCCCCACCTAATATATATATACCTAGTAGCACATTGATATATAGATGTGTAACAGGCTGTTTTCCCCACCTATATGATAATACCCTGTATGCTCACATTGTAGAACTACATTGTTCCCCACCAATATATAGATAGATGCCTGTACACATTTACAGGGCTGTTCCCCACCTATATATATATACCATACACTTGATATATAGATGTTACAGGGCTGTTTCCCCCCATGGCTATATATATATATATAAACCATTACACATTGAATATAGATGTTACAAGGATTTTTCTGCTGTTCCCCACCTATAATAATATATCCTGTACACATTGATATATATATATGTCTAACCCCACCTATATATAAACCTGGGTACACATTGATATAAAGATGTTACAGGGCTGTTCCCCACCTATATATATTATATACCAGTTACACACCATTGATAATAGATGTTACAGGGCTGTTCCCCACCTAAATATATATATACCTGTACACATTGATATATAGATGTTACAGGGCTGTTCCCCACCTATATATATATATAAATACCTGTACACATTGATCATATATAGATGTTACAGGGCTGTTCCCCACCTATAATAATATATAATATACCTGTACACATTGATATATAGATGTTACAGGGCTGTTCCCCACCTATATATATATATTACCAGTACACATTGATATATAAATGTTACAGGGCTGTTCCCCACCTATATATATATATATACCTGTACACATTTGATATATAGATGTATACAGGGCTGTTCTCCCTCCATATATAAATATATATACCTGTCCACATTGATATATAGATGTTACAGGGCTGTTTCCCCACCTATATATATATATATACCAGTACACATTGATATAGTAGATGTTACAGGTGCTGTTCGCCCACCTATATATATATATATACCATTACACATTTGAAATATAGATGTTACAGGGCTGGTTCCCCACCTATATATATATATATACCAAAGTACACATTGATATATAGATGTTACAGGGCTGTTTCCCTATCACCTATATATATATATATACCTGTACAAAATTGATATATAGATGTTACAGGGCTGTATTCCCCACCTATATATATATATACCTGTACACATTGATATATTAGATGATTTTACAGGGCTGTTCCCCACCTATATATATATATACCCTGCTACACGATTGATATATAGAAAGGCCCATTACAGTGCCCTAGTGTCCCCACCTATGATATATATATAGCCTGTACCAATGGCTTAGTGTTGATGTTTACAGTCTTGGCGGTTCCCCACCTATAAGTACATTTTTTTCTCTCTTCTCTTACTTAATACATGAAATACCCTGTATGCATGGGCTGTGTCCCCACCCCTCCTAATATATATTATATACCTGTACACAGTGATATGAGAGACAGATTCTTGCGGGTTTGAACCCACCTGATCTGGCGGTGATAGTTTCTGCTACACATTGGAAATGATAGCCCATGCTGCATGGGCTGGTGGTGAACTCTTGATATAAATACCAGAAACACCAATTATATAGTGTATGAAGGTCTTGGGCTAGAACCCTGATCTATAATAATGCATATACCTGCTCACTCTTGATATATGAATGCCCCATGTGCATGCCCTGGTGGGCTGTTCCCCAACTATAACTATAATATACCTGTACACATTGAATATATAGATGTTACAGGCTGTTCCCCACCTATAATATATAAATACCAGTACAGCATTGATATATAGATGTTACAGGGGCTGTTCCCCACCTATAATATAAATATACCTGTACACATTGATATATAGATTGTTAAAGGGCTGTTCCCCACCTATATATATATATACCTGTACACATTGATATATAGATGTTACCAGGGCTGTTCCCACACCATATATATATATATATATCACCCTGACACATTGATATATAGATGTTACATGGGCTGTTCCCCACCTATATATATATATATACCTGTACACATTGATATATAGATGTTACAGGCTGTTCCCCACCTATATATATTATATACCTGTACACATTGATATAAAGAAGTTACAGGGGCTGTTTTCCCCACCTATATATATATATACCAGAACACATTGATATATAGATGTTACAGGGCTGTTCCCCACCTATATATATATATACCTGTACACACTATGATATATAGATGTACAGGCTGTTCCCCACCTATATATATATATACCTAGTAACACATTGTATATATAGATGTTAACAAGGGCCTGTTCCCCACCTATATATATATATAACCTGTACACATTTGATATATAGATGTTACAGGGGCTGTTCCACCTATACCTATGATAGTATATATATAAGATAGCTACCTGTACAACATTGAAATATAGATGTTACAGGGCTGTTCCCCACCTATATATAATATATATAAGACCTGAACACATTGAAATATAGATTGTTACCTGTTTCACCACCTATATATATAATATATATAACCAGTCACGATTGAATATATATATGTTCAGGGGGCTGCTTTTCCCACGGGGGGGGGGAGGGGGACCCCCCGCCAATAATGATATATAGTACCTGTAACACAATTTAAATATAATACGCGATTACAGGGCTTGATCCCCACCTATATATACTAATACCAGTACACCATTGTTATATAGATGTTAACAGGGCTGTTCCCACACCTATATATATATATACCTGTACACATTGATATATAGAATGTTTACAGGGCTGTTCCCTCACCTATATATATATATACCCAGTACACATTGGATATATTAGATGTTACAGGGCTGTTCCCCACCTATATATATATATACCTGTACACATTGATATATAGATGTTACAGGGCTGTTCCCCACCCTATATATAATATACAACTACCTGTACACATTGATATAATATAGATGTTACAGGGCTGTTCCCCACCTATATAATATATATACCTTACACATTGATATATATAGATGATTTACAGGGCTGTTCCCCACCTATATATATATATATAACACATTGTTATATAGATACCTGTACACATTGATATATAGATGGAAAATAATGTTACAGGGCTGTTCCCCACCTATATATATATATATATACCTGTACACATTGATATATAGATGTTTACAGGGCTGTTCCCCACAATATATCTATATATATATATAAACCTGTACACATTGATATATAGATGTTACAGGGCTGTTCCCCACCTATATATAATATATACGAGTACACATTGATTGAATATAGATGTTTACAGGGCTGTTCCCCACCTATAAATATATATACCTGTACACATTGATGTTATAGATAATTTACATGGGCTTGATCCCTACCTAATATATATATATAATACCTGTACACATTGATATATAGATTTACAGGGCTGTTCCCCACCTATATATATACTATATACCTGTACACATTGATATATAGATGTTACAGGATAATATATATATACCAGTACACATTACAGGGCTGTTCCCCACCTATATATAAGTTCCCGCACCTATATATATATATACCTGTACACATTGATATATAGATGTTACAGGGCTGTTCCCCACCTATATATATATAAACCTGTACACATGTGATATATAGATGTTACAGGGCTGTTCCCCACCTATATATATATATATAATACCTGTACACATTGATATATAGAATGTTACAGGGCTGTTCCCCACCTATATATATATATACCTGTATATACCAGTACACATTGATATATAGATGTTACAGGGCTGTTCCCCACCTATATATATATATACTGTACACATTGATATATAGATGTTACAGGGCTGTTCCCCACCTATATATATATACCTGTACACATTGATATATAGATGTTACAGGGCTGTTCCCCACCTATATTATATATATACAGTTACAGGGCTGTTCCCCCCTATATATATATATATACCTGTACACATTGATATATAGATGTTACATACTATTATATATATATGTACACATTGATATATAGATGTTACAGGGCTGTTCCCCACCTATATATATATATATATACCTGTACACATTGATATATAGATGTTACAGGGCTGTTCCCCACCTATATATATATATATATACCTGTACACATTGATATATAGATGTTACAGGGCTGTTCCCCACCTATATATATATATATATACCTGTACACATTGATATATAGATGTTACAGGGCTGTTCCCCACCTATATATATAATATATACCAGTACACATTGATATATAGATGTTACAGGGCTGTTCCCCACCTATATATATATATATACCTGTACACATTGATATATAGATGTTACAGGGCTGTTCCCCACCTATATATATATATATATACCAGTACACATTGATATATAGATGTTACAGGGCTGTTCCCCACCCTATATATATATATACCAGTACACATTGATATATAGATGTTACAGGGCTGTTCCCCACCTTATATATATATATACCGTACACATTGATATATAGATGTTACAGAGGGCTGTTCCCCACCTATATATATATATATACCTGTACACATTGATATATAGATGTTACAGGGCTGTTCCCCACCTATATATATATATATACCTGTACACATTGATATATAGATGTTACAGGGCTGTTCCCCACCTATATATATATATATATACCTGTACACATTGATATATAGATGTTACAGGGCTGTTCCCCACCTATAATATATATATATACCTGTACACATTGATATATAGATGTTACAGGGCTGTTCCCCACCTATATATATATATATATATACCTGTACACATTGATATATAGATGTTACAGGGCTGTTCCCCACCTATATATATATATATATACCAGTACACATTGATATATAGATGTTACAGGGCTGTTCCCCACCTATATATATATATATACCTGTACACATTGATATATAGATGTTACAGGGCTGTTCCCCACCTATATATATATATACCAGTACACATTGATATATAGATGTTACAGGGCTGTTCCCCACCTATATATATATATACCAGTACACATTGATATATAGATGTTACAGGGCTGTTCCCCACCTATATATATATATACCTGTACACATTGATATATAGATGTTACAGGGCTGTTCCCCACCTATATATATATATACCTGTACACATTGATATATAGATGTTACAGGGCTGTTCCCCACCTATATATATATATATACCTGTACACATTGATATATAGATGTTACAGGGCTGTTCCCCACCTATATATATATATACCTGTACACATTGATATATAGATGTTACAGGGCTGTTCCCCACCTATATATATATATATACCAGTACACATTGATATATAGATGTTACAGGGCTGTTCCCCACCTATATATATATATACCTGTACACATTGATATATAGATGTTACAGGGCTGTTCCCCACCTATATATATATATACCAGTACACATTGATATATAGATGTTACAGGGCTGTTCCCCACCTATATATATATATATACCTGTACACATTGATATATAGATGTTACAGGGCTGTTCCCCACCTATATATATATATATATACCTGTACACATTGATATATAGATGTTACAGGGCTGTTCCCCACCTATATATATATATATACCTGTACACATTGATATATAGATGTTACAGGGCTGTTCCCCACCTATATATATATATATACCTGTACACATTGATATATAGATGTTACAGGGCTGTTCCCCACCTATATATATATATATACCAGTACACATTGATATATAGATGTTACAGGGCTGTTCCCCACCTAATATATATATATACCTGTACACATTGATATATAGATGTTACAGGGCTGTTTCCCCACCTATATATATATATATACCTGTACACATTGATATATAGATGTTACAGGGCTGTTCCCCACCTATATATATATATATATATACCTGTACACATTGATATATAGATGTTACAGGGCTGTTCCCCACCTATATATATATATACCTGTACACATTGATATATAGATGTTACAGGGCTGTTCCCCACCTATATATATATATACCTGTACACATTGATATATAGATGTTACAGGACTGTTCCCCACCTATATATATATATATACCTGTACACATTGATATATAGATGTTACAGGGCTGTTCCCCACCTATATCGACAGGTAAATAGCACACACAAGTACAACTTTCCTACATGTTTTACAAAAATATTCATGTTTTCCTCGGCCGAAGCCCGTCTTACTCAGAGAAGATGTACATAGACACAAAGTCGTGGAACAGGAAATATTAGTTCGAGAGAAGAGCAAGTTAAATATCATTTATTGCAGCTTTTGTGTTGACAAAGAGGTATGTTCATTTATTAATGTATATTTGTCAATACACGTTCAAGGATATATAGATATATTATATCTGTGTCCTACCTAAAACTGGTAGATAAAAAGTGTATTTATAGAACTTTTTGGATATCGCATCGTAGCTCTGTAGGTGTGTAAATGTCCTATATTTATGTGTTTTTTGTAGCTATGTTAATAACTGTAGCCCACTATGAAATGGTAGCTAGTTTGAAACCCACATGGGATAGTTGCTGTAACTGACCATAGGTCAGTGGTTTTTCTCTGGGTACTCTAGATTTTCTCTGCCTTCTTTACCTGGAATGTCCATAAATAACACTGGCTGTTGAAACAGTGTAACAGATGTCACCGTGACATTGATATTTGGTCAGTATACTCAGGTTTTTCTAGATTACACAGGTATTAACTACTCTATATATAAAAGAAATGCCATATAGTCAGAATAGACAGGAATCCAGATTAGACAAGGGCCCGTTTGGACAAGTTATACTATAGAATGATGAACTTGTTAAAAATAGTTAAATGGGAAGGCTATATCAGAATAGACAGGAATCCAGATTAGACAAGGGCCCGTTTGGACAAGTTATACTATAGAATGATGAACTTGTTAAAAATAGCTAAATGGGAAGGCTATATCAGAATAGACAGGAATCCAGATTAGACAAGGGCCCGTTTGGACAAGTTATACTATAGAATGATGAACTTGTTAAAAATAGTTAAATGGGAAGGCTATATCAGAATAGACAGGAATCCAGATTAGACAAGGGCCCATTTGGACAAGTTATACTATAGAATGATGAACTTGTTAAAAATAGTTAAATGGGAAGGCTATATCAGAATAGACAGGAATCCAGATTAGACAAGGGCCCGTTTGGACAAGTTACTATAGATTGATGAACTTGTTAAAAATAGTTTAAATGGGAAGGCTATATCAGAATAGACAGGAATCCAGATTAGACAAGGGCCCATTTGGACAAGTTACTATAGAATGATGAACTTGTTAAAATAGCTAAATGGGAAGGCTATATCAGAATAGACAGGAATCCAGATTAGACAAGGGCCCGTTTGGACAAGTTACTTGTTAAATAGTAAATGGAACTATATATAGAATTAGCAATGTTATACTATAGAATGATGAACTTGTTAAAATAGCTAAATGGGAAGGCTATATCAGAATAGACAGGAATCCAGATTAGACAAGGGCCCGTTTGGACAAGTTATACTATAGAATGATGAACTTGTTAAAAATAGTTAAATGGGAAGGCTATATCAGAATAGACAGGAATCCAGATTAGACAAGGGCCCGTTTGGACAAGTTATACTATAGAATGATGAACTTGTTAAAAATAGTTAAATGGGAAGGCTATATCAGAATAGACAGGAATCCAGATTAGACAAGGGCCCGTTTGGACAAGTTATACTATAGAATGATGAACTTGTTAAAAATAGTTAAATGGGAAGGCTATATCAGAATAGACAGGAATCCAGATTAGACAAGGGCCCGTTTGGACAAGTTATACTATAGAATGATGAACTTGTTAAAAATAGTTAAATGGGAAGGCTATATCAGAATAGACAGGAATCCAGATTAGACAAGGGCCCGTTTGGACAAGTTTACTATAGAATGATGAACTTGTTAAAAATAGTTAAATGGGAAGGCTATATCAGAATAGACAGGAATCCAGATTAGACAAGGGCCCGTTTGGACAAGTTACTATAGAATGATGAACTTGTTAAAAATAGTTAAATGGGAAGGCTATATCAGAATAGACAGGAATCCAGATTAGACAAAGGCCCGTTTGGACAAGTTACTATAGAATGAGATAAACTTGTTAGCGCTTTGGACAAAAATAGTTAAATGGTAAGGCTATATCAGAATAGACAGGAATCCAGATTAGACAAGGGCCCGTTTGGACAAGTTTTACTATAGAATGATGAACTTGTTAAAAATAGTTAAATGGGAAGGCTATATCAGAATAGACAGGAATCCAGATTAGACAAAGGCCCGTTTGGACAAGTTATACTATAGAATGATGAACTTGTTAAAAATAGTTAAATGGGAAGGCTATATCAGAATAGACAGGAATCCAGATTAGACAAGGGCCCGTTTGGACAAGTTATACTATAGAATGATGAACTTGTTAAAAATAGTTAAATGGGAAGGCTATATCAGAATAGACAGGAATCCAGATTAGACAAGGGCCCGTTTGGACAAGTTATACTATAGAATGATGAACTTGTTAAAAATAGTTAAATGGGAAGGCTATATCAGAATAGACAGGAATCCAGATTAGACAAAGGCCCGTTTGGACAAGTTATACTATAGAATGATGAACTTGTTAAAAATAGTTAAATGGGAAGGCTATATCAGAATAGACAGGAATCCAGATTAGACAAGGGCCCGTTTGGACAAGTTATACTATAGAATGATGAACTTGTTAAAAATAGTTAAATGGGAAGGCTATATCAGAATAGACAGGAATCCAGATTAGACAAGGGCCCGTTTGGACAAGTTACTATAGAATGATGAACTTGTTAAAAATAGTTAAATGGGAAGGCTATATCAGAATAGACAGGAATCCAGATTAGACAAGGGCCCGTTTGGACAAGTTATACTATAGAATGATGAACTTGTTAAAAATAGTTAAATGGGAAGGCTATATCAGAATAGACAGGAATCCAGATTAGACAAGGCCCGTTTGGACAAGTTTACTATAGAATGATGAACTTGTTAAAATAGCTAAATGGGAAGGCTATATCAGAATAGACAGGAATCCAGATTAGACAAGGGCCCGTTTGGACAAGTTATACTATAGAATGATGAACTTGTTAAAAATAGTTAAATGGGAAGGCTATATCAGAATAGACAGGAATCCAGATTAGACAAGGGCCCGTTTGGACAAGTTATACTATAGAATGATGAACTTGTTTAAAAATAGCTAAATGGGAAGGCTATATCAGAATAGACAGGAATCCAGATTAGACAAGGGCCCGTTTGGACAAGTTATACTATAGAATGATGAACTTGTTTAAAATAGTTAAATGGGAAGGCTATATCAGAATAGACAGGAATCCAGATTAGACAAGGGCCCGTTTGGACAAGTTATACTATAGAATGATGAACTTGTTAAAAATAGCTAAATGGGAAGGCTATATCAGAATAGACAGGAATCCAGATTAGACAAGGGCCCGTTTGGACAAGTTATACTATAGAATGATGAACTTGTTAAAAATAGTTAAATGGGGAAGGCTATATCAGAATAGACAGGAATCCAGATTAGACAAGGGCCCGTTTGGACAAGTTATACTATAGAATGATGAACTTGTTAAAAATAGCTAAATGGGAAGGCTATATCAGAATAGACAGGAATCCAGATTAGACAAGGGCCCGTTTGGACAAGTTACTATAGAATGATGAACTTGTTAAAAATAGTTAAATGGGAAGGCTATATCAGAATAGACAGGAATCCAGATTAGACAAGGGCCCGTTTGGACAAGTTACTATAGAATGATGAACTTGTTAAAAATAGTTAAATGGGAAGGCTATATCAGAATAGACAGGAATCCAGATTAGACAAGGGCCCGTTTGGACAAGTTATACTATAGAATGATGAACTTGTTAAAAATAGCTAAATGGGAAGGCTATATCAGAATAGACAGGAATCCAGATTAGACAAGGGCCCGTTTGGACAAGTTATACTATAGAATGATGAACTTGTTAAAAAATAGTTAAATGGGAAAGCTATATCAGAATAGACAGGAATCCAGATTAGACAAGGGCCCGTTTGGACAAGTTATACTATAGAATGATGAACTTGTTAAAAATAGTTAAATGGGAAGGCTATATCAGAATAGACAGGAATCCAGATTAGACAAGGGCCCGTTTGGACAAGTTATACTATAGAATGATGAACTTGTTAAAAATAGTTAAATGGGAAGGCTATATCAGAATAGACAGGAATCCAGATTAGACAAGGGCCTGTTTGGACAAGTTATACTATAGAATGATGAACTTGTTAAAAATAGTTAAATGGGAAGGCTATATCAGAATAGACAGGAATCCAGATTAGACAAGGGCCCTGTTTGGACAAGTTATACTATAGAATGATGAACTTGTTAAAAATAGTTAAATGGGAAGGCTATATCAGAATAGACAGGAATCCAGATTAGACAAGGGCCCGTTTGGACAAGTTACTATAGAATGATGAACTTGTTAAAAATAGTTAAATGGGAAGGCTATATCAGAATAGACAGGAATCCAGATTAGACAAGGGCCCGTTTGGACAAGTTACTATAGAATGATGAACTTGTTAAAAATAGCTAAATGGGAAGGCTATATCAGAATAGACAGGAATCCAGATTAGACAAGGGCCCGTTTGGACAAGTTTACTATAGAATGATGAACTTGTTAGAAATAGCTAAATGGGAAGGCTATAATCAGAATAGACAGGAATCCAGATTAGACAAGGGCCCGTTTGGACAAGTTACTATAGAATGATGAACTTGTTAAAATTGCTAAATGGGAAGGCTATATCAGAATAGACAGGAATCCAGATTAGACAAGGGCATATCGAAGGCCCGTCCAGATTGGGACAAGTTTGGACAAGTTACTATAGAATGATGAAACTAAAACTTGTAAAAATAGTTAAATGGGAAGGCCTATATCAGAAATAGACAGGGAATCCAGATTAGACAAGGGGCCCGTTTGGGACAAGTTATAATATAGAATGATGAACTTGATTAAAAATAGTTTAAATGGGATGGCTATATCAGAATAGACAGGAATCCAGATTAGACAAGGGCCCGCCGTTTGGACAAGTTTATACTATAGAATGATGAACTTGTTTAAAAATAGTTAAATGGGAAGGCTCTATATCAGATAGACAGGAATCCAGATTAGACAAGGGCCCGTTTGGACAAGTTACATAGAATGTTAATGAACTTGTTAAAAATAGATTAGACAATGGGAATTGGCGTTAAAATAAGTTATCAGAATAGACAGGAATCCAGATTAGACAAGGGCCCGTCCGGTTTGGACAACAAGTTTAAATACTATAGAATGAATTGACAGGAACTTGTTTGGACAAAAATAGAATAAATGGTTAAATGAAAGGCTATATCAGAATAGACAGGAATCCAGATTAGACAAAGGGCCCGTTTGCGACAAGTTATTACTATAGAATGATGAACTTGTTAAAAATAGCTAAATGGGAAAGGCTTATATCAGAATAGACAGGAATCCAGATTAGACAAGGGCCGTTTGGACAAGTTACTACTATAGAATGATGAACTTGTTAAAAAATAGCTAAAATGGGGAAAGGCTATATCAGAAATAGACAGGAATCCCAGATTAGACAAGGGCCCGTTTGGACAACTATACTATAGAAATGATGATCCTGATAAAAAATAGTTAAATTGGGATGGCTATATCAGAAAAGACAGGAATCCAGATTAGACAAGGGCCACGTTTGGACAAGTTATACTATAGAATGATGAACTCTGTTAAAAATAGTTAAATGGGGTAAGGCTTATATCAGAATTAGACAGTAATCCAGATAGGTCAAGGGGCCCGTGTTGGACAATGTTAATACATGTTACTAATAGATGATGACCTTTATTAAAAAATTAGGTTAAATTGTGAAGGCTAAATCAGAATAGAAGGGCAATTCCAGATTTAGACTAAGGGCCGGCTGTTTGGACAAGTTTATCCTATAGAATGATGAAAGACTTGTTTTAAAATTAGTTAGAATGGGAAGGCTATCATCAGAATTTAGACAGGTATCCAAGATTAGACAAGGTCCCGTTTTGGACCAAGTTACTATAAGAATATGAAACTTGTTTTATAATTGTTTAAATATTAAAATAAATAGGTAGGCTATTTCAGTGATTGACAGGAATTCAGATTAAGGCAAGGGTCCGTTGTGGACAAGGTGATACTCTATACATGATGAAATTGTTAAAAATAGCTAAAATGGGAAGGCTATATCTGAATAGACAGGAATTCCATAATAGGGACAAGGGCCCGTTTGGACAAGTTAGACTATAGATTGATGAACTTGTGTTTTAGAAATAGCTTAATTGGGAAGGCCTAAATCAGAATATACAGGAATCCAGATAGACAATGGCCCGTTATGGACAAAGTTTACTATAGAATGATAACTTTGTTAAAAATAGTTAAATGGGAAGCAAGTTGAATCCTGTGACTCGTTCTATAACAATGTCAGCCTGACGGTTCCGAGAGAAGCGTTTTGGAGCTGCCAAAGCGGTTCGGACGATTATACAAACAGTCGAGGATATTGTAACGTTGACGAAGATTTCACTGAAAGTCGATTTATAATTTCAGGTACTGGCCATGTGTCATGTTATACTGCTGGCATCGGTATAAACCCTGGCATCCGTTATATAGCCCCTGCATGTGTATATTAGCCCCTGGCAAGTGTATATAGCCCTGACGGGTTGTAATAGACCCAGGCATTGTGTGTAATAGTCCCCTGACATCGTGTATATAGCCCTGGCATGGTGTATATAGCCCTGACATGGTGTATATAGCCCTGGCATCATTGACATCGTTGTATATAAGCCCTGGCATGTGTCGTCCTGCATGGAAGATGACCTTGACCTATAACCTGGCCTATTGTGGTGTCCATTTAAGCTATCCATATATGACTGTCAACCAATTTATTTTCATAATGGCCTTAACCCTTTTTTTTTTCATACCAATCAAATGGTGCCTGTAACCTAGCTGGTGTTTACCACTGGCCTATCCACATCGTTTCATATTGTCATTCTCTTTTTCACAGGAATTTTTAAATTTCGAAATTTTCATTTAGAAACATTCTACCAAAAATTACATAATTCTCATAATAATTATTGCATAAATACCCATATATAAAAAATATTTAATATTATATAACAAAAAGATCTGTAGAGACCACTTTTTATACCAAAATTTATAAAAAGAAACCTGTCTATAGAGACCACCTGTATATAACAAACATTTTTCTATAGTATAACAATCATTTGCCTATCCAGCTAAAGAGATATTCTGACTAGTATTAACCAGGGTTATACTTCAATAATTCAAATATAATAATTCACTTATTAATTTGAGATAATTCTTGTTGATAAAATAACATTCACTTTCTTCTGTAAAATAATCTTATAAGTTATAAACCATAAAAAAACAACTTTTAAGTTATAATTTATGAAACCGACTCCCAAAGCGCCTACCACTTAAAGAAACAAGTTGGTGTATTTTGTCACAGAAACATTATGGTTTAGATTTTTTAGAAAGCATATGTTAGTCTCTCAATAATTTTTTATTTCAGCTTCAAATGAAAAGTAATTATACAATGATTATGACAATTGTATAGTTTTGCATCTTGTTAAATATAATAATGTTGGGGTTGTCTCCCTTTAGTTAAGTAATATTATTATTTTCTTGGTGTTGTATACTCATATTATTTTATTGTTTACTAAGAATTTTGTATACTCATGCATATCATATAATGATCAAAACGCAGAATGTTTTAATACTCGTATTACATAAATTTAAATTTAAAAAAAAAAAAAATTAATCACAGTGAAGCAATTATTGGCATATCCAAAAATCCTTTTAATGTGATTATGATATCTGATAAAGTCGTGTGAAATTTTACAAAGTGATGAAAGTAAAGCCCTGGCCGGTGTAAATAGTGATTATATCAGAAAGTCTTTATAATAAAGTTTGTGACTTAATTGAATGATAAACTTATAAATATATTAATTGTTAAGTAAGAATACAGAGTGAAGACCTAAATCCATTTTATATAAATGTCCCATTTTTATATTTGTTTGTAAATGTGACTAGAATGATCGGTTATTGCAGTTAAATGTCCTAAATGGTGAAAGCAATAGGAATGGAAAGATGTATTAGCCCCTGGTCCATGTTTTAATTTGGTGTTTAAGCCCTGAAGAAGACTTTTAATTATATAGCCAAATGTCTAATCAGTCCTATAAACATGTGCAGATGGTTTATAAATAGCCTGAAAAAAATGAGGCTTCAAATGTTTTTTTACTGGAGAGGTTTAACAGAAGATTTGTCTAAATTATTTAGCCCTAAATGGTCTTATAGGGTTTAACAGAAAGGTAGTCTATACAAATTGTGTGCCAGTTGTAAATGTTTTAGTTATTTGTTGTTTAACAGAAAGAAGACCTCTAAATTATTGATAAATGTCTATATTGTTATTTACTTGTTTAATCAGAAGAGATTGTATCATAGCAAAATTAGTAAAAGTGGCAATATTGTGTAATATCCTGGCTAATTTAATATAGCAGGAGATTTTCTTAATTTTGGACAAGTTATATCTATAGCATAAAAAATTATTGTTAAAAAATAGCTAAATCTGGAGAGGATTCTAAATTAGACATGGTGTAATGTATATTATTGTTAATGTTGTTTAACAGAAAGAGTAACCTCGAAATTATTGTGTAAATGTCTATATTGTTATTTGTTGTTTAACAGAAAGAAGACTCTAAATTATTGTAAATGTCTATATTGTTTTTGTTGTTTAATGAGAAATTAAGACTCTAAATTATTGTAAATGTTAAAAATTATAGAATTGTGTTATTTGTTGTTTAACAGAAAGAAGATTCTCTAATTCATTGTAAATGTTATATTGTTAGTTGTTTAACAGAAAGAGACTTAATGTTTATTTGATGTTTGTTGTAAAGAAATCTAAGATACTAAATTATTGTAAATGTCTATATATGTTGTTGTTTAACAAGAAATGAAGACTCTAAATTATTGTAAATGTCTATTTTGTATTTTTGTTGTTTAACAGAAAGAAGACTCTAAATTATTGTAAATGTCTATATTGTTAGTTGTTTAAAGTGGTGCCAACTATAGATTCTAATTATATGTAAATCCAAATTGTTATTTGACAGAAAGGATATTATTGTATTAAAAGGTGTATATTTTTATTTGTGTTTATAGAAGATATTAAATTATTGTAAGATGTCTATATGTTGTTAAAAGAAGACTTCAGTATTTAGTGTCCCTGGACATTTTAAATAAATGGTACTATTAATTATTGTTTTTATGATTGTTTAACTATAGTTTTTTATGTATATATTTTTTAATAAATTTTAAAGATGAAAGCTAAATTATTGTAAATTCTAAGATGTTGTTTTAACAGAAAAAAGACTCTTATATTAGCTGTAAATGGTCTATATTGATTAAAATGCTTTGTTGTTACAAGACAAAGAATTTCTCTATAAATTATTAAGTCTATATTGTGAAAAATGTTTTTATTTAAAAGATAAAGTTATATAAATGTCTATATTGTTGAATAACTTTTTAAATTTGTATGATTTTTATCTGTAAATGTCAATGGTTTGTTAAACATGTACAAAAGAAACCCTGGGGTAAATTATTACATAAATGTCAATTGTATATAGTCCCTGATTAATGGGTTTATAGAGGTTAACCCTGACTTAAATTTAATGAAATGAATGTGTATGCCCTTGAATGTATTAAACTTATATTAAAACTGATTAATAATAAGTAAATGTGATATTGTTTTTTGTTTTAATCAAGAAGACTGCAAAATTAAAGTCTATATTGTTTGTTGTTTAACTGAAAGATCTAAATTATTGTAAATGTCTTATGATGTTATTTGTTGTAACAAAAGAAAGACTCTAAATTATTGTATATTAATTGTTTATTGTTTAACAGATGAAACCAAATTTGTAAAGTTGTTTTGTGTATCAATGAGATCTAAATTATTGTTATGATATCCAGTCTATATTGTTTTTGTTGTTTAACAGAAAGAAGATATAGGCTAAATTATAGTAAATGTCTTGGATAATTGTTATTTGTATTCATGTTTAACAGAAAGAAGACTCTAAATTATTGAAAATGTATAAATGTTATTTGTTGTTTAACATAAATTGTCATTTTTAAATGTTTATTGAAATGGATAATTTTAACAAGATTTCTAAATTATTGTAAGGTCTATATCATGTTTGTTGTTTAACAGAATGTTTTTCTAAATTATTATAAATGTCTATATTTATGAATGTTTATATTATGAAAGTGATTAATGCCAAATGGGTTATTATACCCTGAAAATTTAGTGTTTTTTAGATCTGCTGAATTGCTATTATGTCATAATGTAATTGTTGTTTTTAAATAAAAAAAAGGAGTAATTATTAAAATTCATATTTTATCGTTCCCAAAATGTTGATTTGGTTGACAAAAAAAGTAATTTTAAAATGTTAATGTTGATTAAGCAATTAAATTAGAATTATACCAAAAGATCTATAGCTCTTGATGGGTTTATCACCCTGACAAACATATCATGATAAATATTTGAAATTATTTTTGTTATATTTTAAAGTAGCATAAAGGTAATATAATTGAAATATATAGGATGTCCTAATTTGTTATCTGTCTGTTTAAAAAAGCCTCTATGTTTGGATATGTCTTGTTGTCTATATTAATATTGTTGGTGAAATTTATACTAAAAGAATATACATATTGTAATAGTTGTATTATTTGTTGTTTAACAGAAATAAGACTCTATTATGGTGTAAATTATAGAATTGGCTATGTTTGTTGTTTAAAGCAAAAAGACTCCTTGATATTTAAAAATATTTTTTTTTGTTGTTTAACAAAGAAGAAAATTATAATTAGTCAATCTTTATTGGATTGTCAAACAGGACAGGAATCATCTGTAAAATGATGGTGAATATTGCATAATTGTTATATAAATGTGATAGTTGGACAGTCCATAATACGATTTTTATATGATGGATCTATATACCCTGAATGGTTTAACAGAAGTTCAGAAGATCACTGATTATATATATCAAATTGTTTTAGTACATTAGTTGGATGGAGTGATAACAGTTATCCCTGGACATTGATAAATTAGTTATAAATGTCTATATCCAGTGTGTTGACAGCAATATTTATGATGGATTCAGTGCTATAAATGTCTGTTTAATTTGCAATAATAAATGGGGCAAGGGTAATTCTCCCTATATGGTTTATAGAAAATCATGGATCTAAATTAGAAAAGGGCTGTTTAAATTATAGGTTAAATCCTGTCTATAAGTGAATGTTCAATGAACAGAAAAAATATCATTGTCTAAAATTGTAAATGTCATTTGATTAATGTTTAAGCCCTGGAAGGTAGCCCTGTATCATAATATTATGTATCCTTATAGATTGTTACAAGTGTTTAATAGAAGTCTGAAAATTAGTTAACTTGGCATGTATTTGAAATGGTGTTGAATTTATATGGGTATATATATAACCCTGATGTGTACTCAAGCCCTTATTGTTTATAAATTTGTTTATCTGTTGTTATAGATTTTGAAATCGCATAAATGGCAATAATTAAATGGTCTATATTGAATTTGGTTTTATACAGAACATTATAAATATCCACATTGTAATGTATATATAGGTCTGTTCTATGGTTTAACAATTTGAATATGATATTCTCTAACATTATTATAATGTCTACTGCATTTTTTAACAGACCTAATGTTGATATAGCCCTGGACATTAAATTTTTTCAATTGTATATTGATGTTAAAATGGGATTGTAAAAATGCTAATATCCAAGTATAGTTTGAATTTTCAAGATTTGCTGTAAATGTTTTACTTTTTTATATATAGCATGATGTTGTACCAGATTAAAAGACTGAAGTTTGTTATAGAAGAATTATTATATAAAGGTCCTGCAATTGTGTATCCTAGAGCTTGGTACCCGAGATGCTGTTTCCAAAAAGTATTTATATAACCATTTTAATTAAGCCCTGGAATTTGTGTCAATGACTTATATAAGACTATTTGTAGATTAAATGTGATGTTTTTTGCTTTAACAGAATTGGTCCTGAAATATGTGTCAGATATGTCCTGGTCAGATTGCTGTACATCCATGAAAGACTTACCATTTCGGTTGTGAAAGGCCCGTTGTATCCATGATGTCATTGTTACACTGAAGTTAAAATACGTTAACTATAGTGTTGATGCATGAATCCCTGTGTATATAAATGTTACAGGGCTGTTCCCTGATAGCAATTAAAAATTCTGGAAATTTCTATATCAGATATGGATTTTTAGGGCTGTTTGAACATTGATTATAAATTCCTGATTTGATATTTCCTGTTATAATAGATGGTTGTGTCATCCACTTTGTATATATATCATGATTGTAGACAAGTCCGTTATATGAATGTATCTAGAGAAGTTGTACATATATAGACATATAGGATCATTTTCGCATGAAAGTTTGGTCAGGCATTGGCCAAGTACCAGACAATATCTTAGCCCTGGCATTAAATCAATGTAAAGAATTAAATATGTTGTTGATAGGTGAATGGATTTGTGCAAAAATTAGCCCTGAATGGTGCAAAATATATGTTTCAAATTCAAATTTTTAAACCTGTATATTGTTGAATACTATTAGACTATAGCCACATATTGCTCCTGTTTTAAATGTCATGTATTGGATTATATCAGATGTTACAGGGCTGTTCCCATACAGTAGAATAGATGTTACAGGGTTACTATTATTTATAAATGACCTGTAAATTGAATATAGATGTTACAGGGCTGTTCTGTAATTCTTATAGAATATATTTATAGTACACAGATTTATAGATGTTACAGGATGATCCCCAACCTATGGTGAATTATATGTACACCAAGGTCTAAATCCCTGAATTATACATGGTATAGACAGGCTTTTTTATTGAAATACCTACATGTTGTTCCCCAATACATTGTAAGGATGCTGTATTTTATATAAGCCATTGATATATTATGTTTAGGTTGTTGTATAGAACAAGTTAACCTATATATTTTTAATTTACATTTTGCTGGTTGTTGAGATATATCCTGTACACATTGTATATAGAAAAGTTACAGGCTGTACAGGGCTGTTATATAAACTTTTTTATATATATAGTTTTTAGCACCTGACAGGAGAATTGTTCTAATATTATCCTGTAAAATGTTATAGATGTTACAGGGTGAAGATATATATACCTGTACATGGTGTTACAGGGCTGTTTCCCCATTATATATATATATATATACCTGTAGATATATAGATTTACAGGGCTGTTCCCCAACCTATAATAATATATACCTGTACAAGTTATATAACCTGTTTATTTATTGATGTTTTAAGGGCTGTTCCCCACCTATATATATATATATATACACTGTATTACATTGATATTAGTATATTACAGGGCTGTATAGATCAGGGCTGTTCCCCCTACCTATATATATATATATAATGTGATACTATAGTACACAATACTATATATAGAAGGTTACAAATTGTTATAGAACAGGGATGTTCCCCATATCAGATATATATTAGGATATATGATGTTCCTGTACACATTGATATTAGACAATATATGTTTACAGGGCCGTTTGGACAATATAATATACATGTACACATTGATATATAGATTTTACAGGGCTGTTCCCCACCTATATATATATATATATACCTGTACACATTGATATATATAGCTGATGTTACAGGGCTGTATATATATATATATATACAGTAATCCATTGATATATAGATGTTACAGGGCCCGTTTCCCCACCTACAATATATATATGTAATACACTGTACACCTATTTGATACCAGTACACATTGAATGATGTTAAGGGTTCTTTTTTACCCCACAATATATATAATGGTATATACCCTGGAACTGTAAATTGCTAAATAGAATAGGGCTGTTACCCACCATATAGAATATATACCTGTACACATTAGATATGGATGTATACAGGGCTGTTTGGACAATTATATATATACCTGTACACATTGATATATAGATGTTAACAGGGCTGTTCCCCACCTAATAACATTGATAAATACAGGGCTGTTCCATATATATCAGATATACCCATTGATATATAGATGTAGACACAAGGGCCTTTGGACAATATATATATATAATACAACTTGATTAAATGTTAAGGGCTGTTCCCCCAAACACATTCAGAATAGATGTTTACAGGAATTCCAGATTATAATATACCCAGACAAGATGTTACATAGACACAAAAGTCTAAAATAGCAGAACTTGTTAAAATATAGTTAAATGATACAAGGCTATATTGAGTTAAGAAATAACATCCAGATTTACAAGGGCCCAGTTTGGACACCTTACTATATATCATGTTTAAAAATAGTTAAATGGGAAGGCTATATCAGAATAGACAGGAATCCAGATTAGACAAGGGCCCGTTTGGACAAGTTATACTATAGAATGATGAACTTGTTAAAAATAGCTAAATGGGAAGGCTATATCAGAATAGACAGGAATCCAGATTAGACAAGGGCCCCGTTTTGGACAAGTTATACTATAGAATGATGAACTTGTTAAAAAATATTTAAATGGGAAGGCTATATCAGAATAGACAGGAATCCAGATTAGACAAGAAGTTATAATGATGAACTTGTTAAAATAGTTAAAGGCTATATCAGAATCCAGATTAGACAAGGGCCCGTTTGGACAAGTTATACTATAGAATGATGAACTTGTTAAAAATAGCTAAATGGGAAGGCTATATCAGAATAGACAGGAATCCAGATTAGACAAGGGCCCGTTTGGACAAGTTATACTATAGAATGATGAACTTGTTAAAAATAGCTAAATGGGAAGGCTATATCAGAATAGACAGGAATCCAGATTAGACAAGGGCCCGTTTGGACAAGTTATACTATAGAATGATGAACTTGTTAAAAATAGCTAAATGGGAAGGCTATATCAGAATAGACAGGAATCCAGATTAGACAAGGGCCCGTTTGGACAAGTTATACTATAGAATGATGAACTTGTTAAAATAGTTAAATGGGAAGGCTATATCAGAATAGACAGGAATCCAGATTAGACAAGGGCCCGTTTGGACAAGTTTACTATAGAATGATGAACTTGTTAAAAATAGTTAAATGGGAAGGCTATATCAGAATAGACAGGAATCCAGATTAGACAAGGGCCCGTTTGGACAAGTTTACTATAGAATGATGAACTTGTTAAAAATAGTTAAATGGGAAGGCTATATCAGAATAGACAGGAATCCAGATTAGACAAGGGCCCGTTTGGACAAGTTATACTATAGAATGATGAACTTGTTAAAAATAGTTAAATGGGAAGGCTATATCAGAATAGACAGGAATCCAGATTAGACAAGGGCCCATTTGGACAAGTTATACTATAGAATGATGAACTTGTTAAAAATAGCTAAATGGGAAGGCTATATCAGAATAGACAGGAATCCAGATTAGACAAGGGCCCATTTGGACAAGTTTACTATAGAATGATGAACTTGTTGAAAATAGTTAAATGGGAAGGCTATATCAGAATAGACAGGAATCCAGATTAGACAAGGGCCCGTTTGGACAAGTTATACTATAGAATGATGAACTTGTTAAAAATAGTTAAATGGGAAGGCTATATCAGAATAGACAGGAATCCAGATTAGACAAGGGCCCGTTTGGACAAGTTATACTATAGAATGATGAACTTGTTAAAAATAGTTAAATGGGAAGGCTATATCAGAATAGACAGGAATCCAGATTAGACAAGGGCCCGTTTGGACAAGTTATACTATAGAATGATGAACTTGTTAAAAATAGTTAAATGGGAAGGCTATATCAGAATAGACAGGAATCCAGATTAGACAAGGGCCCGTTTGGACAAGTTATACTATAGAATGATGAACTTGTTAAAAATAGTTAAATGGGAAGGCTATATCAGAATAGACAGGAATCCAGATTAGACAAGGGCCCGTTTGGACAAGTTATACTATAGAATGATGAACTTGTTAAAAATAGTTAAATGGGAAGGCTATATCAGAATAGACAGGAATCCAGATTAGACAAGGGCCCGTTTGGACAAGTTATACTATAGAATGATGAACTTGTTAAAAATAGCTAAATGGGAAGGCTATATCAGAATAGACAGGAATCCAGATTAGACAAGGGCCCGTTTGGACAAGTTATACTATAGAATGATGAACTTGTTAAAAATAGCTAAATGGGAAGGCTATATCAGAATAGACAGGAATCCAGATTAGACAAGGGCCCGTTTGGACAAGTTATACTATAGAATGATGAACTTGTTAAAAATAGTTAAATGGGAAGGCTATATCAGAATAGACAGGAATCCAGATTAGACAAGGGCCCGTTTGGACAAGTTATACTATAGAATGATGAACTTGTTAAAAATAGTTAAATGGGAAGGCTATATCAGAATAGACAGGAATCCAGATTAGACAAGGGCCCGTTTGGACAAGTTTACTATAGAATGATGAACTTGTTGAAAATAGTTAAATGGGAAGGCTATATCAGAATAGACAGGAATCCAGATTAGACAAGGGCCCGTTTGGACAAGTTATACTATAGAATGATGAACTTGTTAAAAATAGTTAAATGGGAAGGCTATATCAGAATAGACAGGAATCCAGATTAGACAAGGGCCCGTTTGGACAAGTTACTATAGAATGATGAACTTGTTAAAAATAGTTAAATGGGAAGGCTATATCAGAATAGACAGGAATCCAGATTAGACAAGGGCCCGTTTGGACAAGTTATACTATAGAATGATGAACTTGTTAAAAATAGTTAAATGGGAAGGCTATATCAGAATAGACAGGAATCCAGATTAGACAAGGGCCCGTTTGGACAAGTTATACTATAGAATGATGAACTTGTTAAAAATAGTTAAATGGGAAGGCTATATCAGAATAGACAGGAATCCAGATTAGACAAGGGCCCGTTTGGACAAGTTATACTATAGAATGATGAACTTGTTAAAAATAGTTAAATGGGAAGGCTATATCAGAATAGACAGGAATCCAGATTAGACAAGGGCCCGTTTGGACAAGTTATACTATAGAATGATGAACTTGTTAAAAATAGTTAAATGGGAAGGCTATATCAGAATAGACAGGAATCCAGATTAGACAAGGGCCCGTTTGGACAAGTTATACTATAGAATGATGAACTTGTTAAAAATAGTTAAATGGGAAGGCTATATCAGAATAGACAGGAATCCAGATTAGACAAGGGCCCGTTTGGACAAGTTATACTATAGAATGATGAACTTGTTAAAAATAGTTAAATGGGAAGGTATATCAGAATAGACAGGAATCCAGATTAGACAAGGGCCCGTTTGGACAAGTTATACTATAGAATGATGAACTTGTTAAAAATAGTTAAATGGGAAGGCTATATCAGAATAGACAGGAATCCAGATTAGACAAGGGCCCGTTTGGACAAGTTACTATAGAATGATGAACTTGTTAAAAATAGTTAAATGGGAAGGCTATATCAGAATAGACAGGAATCCAGATTAGACAAGGGCCCGTTTGGACAAGTTATACTATAGAATGATGAACTTGTTAAAAATAGTTAAATGGGAAGGCTATATCAGAATAGACAGGAATCCAGATTAGACAAGGGCCCGTTTGGACAAGTTTACTATAGAATGATGAACTTGTTAAAAATAGTTAAATGGGAAGGCTATATCAGAATAGACAGGAATCCAGATTAGACAAGGGCCCGTTTGGACAAGTTTACTATAGAATGATGAACTTGTTAAAAATAGTTAAATGGGAAGGCTATATCAGAATAGACAGGAATCCAGATTAGACAAGGGCCCGTTTGGACAAGTTTACTATAGAATTGATGAACTTGTAAAAATAGATTTTAAATGGGAAGGCTATATCAGAATAGACAGGAATCCAGATTAGACAAGGGCCCGTTTGGACAAGTTTACTATAGAATGATGAACTTGTTAAAAATAGTTAAATGGGAAGGCTATATCAGAATAGACAGGAATCCAGATTAGACAAGGGCCCGTTTGGACAAGTTATACTATAGAATGATGAACTTGTTAAAAATAGCTAAATGGGAAGGCTATATCAGAATAGACAGGAATCCAGATTAGACAAGGGCCCATTTGGACAAGTTATACTATAGAATGATGAACTTGTTAAAAATAGTTAAATGGGAAGGCTATATCAGAATAGACAGGAATCCAGATTAGACAAGGGCCCGTTTGGACAAGTTATACTATAGAATGATGAACTTGTTAAAAATAGCTAAATGGGAAGGCTATATCAGAATAGACAGGAATCCAGATTAGACAAGGGCCCGTTTGGACAAGTTACTATAGAATGATGAACTTGTTAAAAATAGTTAAATGGGAAGGCTATATCAGAATAGACAGGAATCCAGATTAGACAAGGGCCCGTTTGGACAAGTTTACTATAGAATGATGAACTTGTTAAAAATAGTTAAATGGGAAGGCTATATCAGAATAGACAGGAATCCAGATTAGACAAGGGCCCGTTTGGACAAGTTATACTATAGAATGATGAACTTGTTAAAAATAGCTAAATGGGAAGGCTATATCAGAATAGACAGGAATCCAGATTAGACAAGGGCCCGTTTGGACAAGTTATACTATAGAATGATGAACTTGTTAAAAATAGCTAAATGGGAAGGCTATATCAGAATAGACAGGAATCCAGATTAGACAAGGGCCCGTTTGGACAAGTTATACTATAGAATGATGAACTTGTTAAAAATAGTTAAATGGGAAGGCTATATCAGAATAGACAGGAATCCAGATTAGACAAGGGCCCGTTTGGACAAGTTATACTATAGAATGATGAACTTGTTAAAAATAGCTAAATGGGAAGGCTATATCAGAATAGACAGGAATCCAGATTAGACAAGGGCCCGTTTGGACAAGTTACTATAGAATGATGAACTTGTTAAAAATAGTTAAATGGGAAGGCTATATCAGAATAGACAGGAATCCAGATTAGACAAGGGCCCGTTTGGACAAGTTATACTATAGAATGATGAACTTGTTAAAAATAGCTAAATGGGAAGGCTATATCAGAATAGACAGGAATCCAGATTAGACAAGGGCCCGTTTGGACAAGTTACTATAGAATGATGAACTTGTTAAAAATAGTTAAATGGGAAGGCTATATCAGAATAGACAGGAATCCAGATTAGACAAGGGCCCGTTTGGACAAGTTATACTATAGAATGATGAACTTGTTAAAAATAGCTAAATGGGAAGGCTATATCAGAATAGACAGGAATCCAGATTAGACAAGGGCCCGTTTGGACAAGTTATACTATAGAATGATGAACTTGTTAAAAATAGTTAAATGGGAAGGCTATATCAGAATAGACAGGAATCCAGATTAGACAAGGGCCCGTTTGGACAAGTTATACTATAGAATGATGAACTTGTTAAAAATAGTTAAATGGGAAGGCTATATCAGAATAGACAGGAATCCAGATTAGACAAGGGCCCGTTTGGACAAGTTATACTATAGAATGATGAACTTGTTAAAAATAGTTAAATGGGAAGGCTATATCAGAATAGACAGGAATCCAGATTAGACAAGGGCCCGTTTGGACAAGTTATACTATAGAATGATGAACTTGTTAAAAATAGCTAAATGGGAAGGCTATATCAGAATAGACAGGAATCCAGATTAGACAAGGGCCCGTTTGGACAAGTTATACTATAGAATGATGAACTTGTTAAAAATAGCTAAATGGGAAGGCTATATCAGAATAGACAGGAATCCAGATTAGACAAGGGCCCGTTTGGACAAGTTACTATAGAATGATGAACTTGTTAAAAATAGCTAAATGGGAAGGCTATATCAGAATAGACAGGAATCCAGATTAGACAAGGGCCCGTTTGGACAAGTTACTATAGAATGATGAACTTGTTAAAAATAGTTAAATGGGAAGGCTATATCAGAATAGACAGGAATCCAGATTAGACAAGGGCCCGTTTGGACAAGTTACTATAGAATGATGAACTTGTTAAAAATAGTTAAATGGGAAGGCTATATCAGAATAGACAGGAATCCAGATTAGACAAGGGCCCGTTTGGACAAGTTACTATAGAATGATGAACTTGTTAAAAATAGTTAAATGGGAAGGCTATATCAGAATAGACAGGAATCCAGATTAGACAAGGGCCCGTTTGGACAAGTTATACTATAGAATGATGAACTTGTTAAAAATAGTTAAATGGGAAGGCTATATCAGAATAGACAGGAATCCAGATTAGACAAGGGCCCGTTTGGACAAGTTATACTATAGAATGATGAACTTGTTAAAAATAGCTAAATGGGAAGGCTATATCAGAATAGACAGGAATCCAGATTAGACAAGGGCCCGTTTGGACAAGTTATACTATAGAATGATGAACTTGTTAAAAATAGCTAAATGGGAAGGCTATATCAGAATAGACAGGAATCCAGATTAGACAAGGGCCCGTTTGGACAAGTTACTATAGAATGATGAACTTGTTAAAAATATCTAAATGGGAAGGCTATATCAGAATAGACAGGAATCCAGATTAGACAAGGGCCCGTTTGGACAAGTTACTATAGAATGATGAACTTGTTAAAAATAGTTAAATGGGAAGGCTATATCAGAATAGACAGGAATCCAGATTAGACAAGGGCCCGTTTGGACAAGTTATACTATAGAATGATGAACTTGTTAAAAATAGCTAAATGGGAAGGCTATATCAGAATAGACAGGAATCCAGATTAGACAAGGGCCCGTTTGGACAAGTTATACTATAGAATGATGAACTTGTTAAAAATAGCTAAATGGGAAGGCTATATCAGAATAGACAGGAATCCAGATTAGACAAGGGCCCGTTTGGACAAGTTATACTATAGAATGATGAACTTGTTAAAAATAGTTAAATGGGAAGGCTATATCAGAATAGACAGGAATCCAGATTAGACAAGGGCCCGTTTGGACAAGTTATACTATAGAATGATGAACTTGTTAAAAATAGCTAAATGGGAAGGCTATATCAGAATAGACAGGAATCCAGATTAGACAAGGGCCCGTTTGGACAAGTTTACTATAGAATGATGAACTTGTTAAAAATAGCTAAATGGGAAGGCTATATCAGAATAGACAGGCAGATTAGACAGGGCCCTTTGGACAAGACTATAGATTGATGAACTTGTTAAAATAGTTAAATGGGAAGGCTACACATGACTTGCTAATTGTTAAGCAGTTCAGGATCGAGTTGATCTTTTTATTATAAAGAGGCAGGACAAGGTGGTGGAGGGGGGCTTAAAGGTGTGGATGAAGGAGCTTATAAAGTAAGGAAGGGGGGGGGGGGGGGGGGGGGGCTCACAAATCTGAGGGGAATACAAGGACAAGGTGGGGCTCAGAGAGGCATATAGATGTGTATTAGGGAGCTTATAAAGACAGGAGTAAGCTCTTAAGGCTGGGGGCTCTTACTAGTGGATAGGGGGATTACACAGTTGTAAAGGACTTAAAGCGATATGAGGGGGCTTATAAAGGTTGCAGGGGACTTAAGGAAGGTGTAGAGGGAGCACATACAGGTGACAAATGGAGCTTATAGATGTAAGGGCTTATAGAATGGTTTAATGAGACAGGAGGCATATAGATTTTAATGCTTTTTGAGCTGGGAGAGGGACTTTTATATGCAAGGGCTTATTAAGGCAGGGGACATATAGAGGTTGGGCTTATAGATGTGGGGGAGGGACCTTTAGGGCCAAGGGCTTACAGAAGTTTAATAGGGGCTTATAGTCAGTCAAGGGCTTATAGAGGTTTGAGAGGGGCTCATAGAGCCAATGGCTTATAGAGGTTTAAGAGGGGCTTAAAGAGGCTTGAAATGGGCTTACAGAGCCAAGGGCTTATTGAGGTTTGAGAGGGGCTTACAGAGACAAGGGCTTAATGAGGTTTAAAAGGGGCTTATAGAGCCAAGGGTTTATGGAGGTGCGATAGGGGCTTATAGAGCCAAGGGTTTATGGAGGTGTGATAGGGGCTTATAGAGCCAAGGGTTTATGGAGGTTTGAGAGGGGCTTATAGAGGTTTGAGAGGGGCTTATCAAGACAAAGACTTATAGAGGTTTGAGAGGGCGTTATAGAGACAAGGGTTTATGGAGGTTTGAGAGGGGCTTATATAGCCAAGGGCTTATAGAGGTTTGAGAAGAGCTTATAGAGACAAGGGCTTATAGAGGTGTGATAGGGGCTTATAGAGTCAAGGGCTTATAGATTTGGGGAGGGACTTTTAGGGCCAAGGGCTTATAGAGTTTTGAGAGGGGCTTATAGAGCTTTGAAAGGGGCTTATAAAGACAAAGACTTATAGATGATGAGAGGGCGTTATAGAGACAAGGGCTTGTAGAGGCAGAGACTTATTGATGCATAGGCTTATTGAGGCAGGGGGACATATATATGTGGGTACTTATAGAGGTGTGATAGAAGTGTATAGAGACATGACACTTATTGCGTCAAATATGGTATTTGTAATCAATAAAACAATTATATCAATTCAAACCAAATTAAAATCATTATCTTGTTTGTGGAAAACATTTTATCTTGATTGGATTTGATCATGTGATGACTATTTTGTATCATGTATAGTGTGATTATAAATTTCAGTGGGTATACTCTATATTAGAACAGATACCTTGTTGATAGGGACCTCCCTTTACCATTTAACACTCACTATTCCCCATATTACAGAGTTGCTACCCTTGCTCATTATTTTATGAGCGCTATTCACGCCATTTCTCCGAAAAGTATGACGTTACACTGCAAAGCCTGGAGGCCCTAACCCATAATTCCTAGCGGTGGGTTAGGGCCTGGTACACGTCCGATAATGGCAGCCCACATCACCGTAATTAACAACATGGCGGATGGCAGTAGACAGGTATAGGGATACGATAAAGAAACGTGTTTTCCATGTGTTATATTGGTGACATATATAGGGAAACTGGCGTGCAATGTTTTTACCTCCATCATGTTTCCACTATTCTAACAGTACAATGTGTTATTTTAGCATGTCATGTGTGATAATGGGTTGTAACAGGAGAGGAGAAAATGTAGTGGCCAGACCGGGATTCGAACCCGGGACCCTCAGAATACTAGCCGAGTGCTCTACCAACTGAGCTACCTGGTCACCGATGATCGACCCAGTCCAATCCCGATACACTCCTCACTCCTTTCTCGAAGTCTTCGCCCTCGAAGACACACAAGACCCTTCCAAACACCACCACCATGGGTTATTTAGTTGGGCGCCAATTTTGTAACAGGAGAGGAGAAAATGTAGCGGCCAGACCGGGATTCGAACCCGGGACCCTCAGAATACTAGCCGAGTGCCGAGTGCTCTACCGAATGAGCTACCTGGTCACAGATGATCGACCCAGTCCAATCCCGCTACAATGGTAATTTATGATTGATTTGTAACGCTCTGATGCATGCTGTTGTTTTATATACATTTGACAGTTACCAGTAGGCCAATGGCATGTCTCGTAAAGTTAACTTATATGGACGACATAGTGAAACTGGTGGACATATATTTTCTTCATCACCTATTTCACCAGTGCAGTGCGTTAATTTAGCATGTCATGTCGGATACATATGTGCAATATATACATTATTTATATCGCTCTATGTGTTTTGTTTACTTTTGACAGTTACCAGTATGGCATGTTCGGAACGTTACCGATTATGACAGAGTCAAGAAAATAACAACCTTTATCTGTGTATATAAGCAAATCGTTTCCTATAAGTGTATAATGATACTATTGGAGGTTCTGGTGGTTCTATCCATGAGGGTACTTGGTTCAATTCCAAGGGAACCTAGCTGCTGTCATTTATATACACATTACAATTACATTAATGTATCACCCTTTCCCTTATGACTATATAGAATTCAGATCTATAATATGCCATGCTGGTAACCATTTCATTTTCTTGTATGTACTACTGATTGTGTACGTAGTGCTCAAGCAAAAGACAACACATTGATTTTGGAAAAATGTCATAGGTAATTTATTATCAACATCTACGGGTACATGTATGTACGTACATGTAGAAACATGTATCACCAGGGGTTATTTTGGTTCTATCCATGAGACTACTTGGTAATTTTGATCATTTTTGTGTAACATAACGGTCAAGAGATACATTGCACAGGCTAATAATTTGTAGCGGGATTGGACTGAGTCGATCATCAGTGACCAGGTAGCTCATGATCAGTCCGTAGAGCACTTGGCTAGTGTTCGGAGGGTCCCGGGTTCGAATCCCGGTGTGGCCGCTACATTTTCTCCTCTCCTGTTACAAATTTATGCTAAAGATTTACTATTAGAAAGTTGTGAATTACATTTAATTCAGGATTATTTTTAAATACATGTTGACATACAATGTTATCACGAGTCAGCTGACCATGATAATGAGTGAAGTTACACATACAGTATACAGAGTAATTTATCTAAACCGAATGTCACTGTGATCAGCATACAAATGTATAAAGCTGGAATAGCCAGGATTATTCGAGTGAATCAATACCATACAATTATGTTGGAATAGAGAGGGATCCCGATTAAATGGTGGCCTGTTTTTAGAACTTTCTGAGAAATAGCGGTACTAAAATTCTACTAAATGTAAGATGGTTGCCTGATCAATCCCAATATGTACAACTAGGAAACCTTCACATGAAATCTGAGAAAAAATCCCTCTGAACTTTCTGACAGCAAGAATTATCAGTGGACGGACAATGATGATGGGCTAACTAGTACACTGTAACAAACTGTTGATATTGATAGACTGAATAATAGGAATGGGGTAGAATAAAAACATATCATTGACCAGACCAGGTTTAAATTTTTGTTTTTTTTTTTTAAAGATATGGTAAAAAGCAGCACAGAGGAAGACTGGGAAGGTATGGTGGAAGAAGCCAAATCAACTCCGAGCAGTGACAGAGACATGACTCATAGGGTAGCATGTGTAGTCTTAGACGAGTGTTGTCCAACTGAGGAACAGGACGAGGTGTTGGTGGAACTATCAAAACTGGCCCCTCAAAGCCTGAATGTGGACTCCACTTTAAGACTTTCTTTTGTACTGCTGCACAGATTAGGTAATACATGTAATACAGATGTATATCAAAAATAATGTTGTCAATCTATAGAGTCATCAGATCGTAATACATTGTCACATGTATACTGTATTTTACTTGATAAAACCACAAAATGGGCAAAAGAGAGGGGTAAGATTACCCTTTGTGAGAGGAGATTAGATCAGCTGAATTACAAGTGGTAGTTTAGATTTCCAAACAAAGAAACATGGTACAATGTGAATATTGCATCCATTTAATTACAACATCCTAAAGACTATATTGAGATTGTTGTCTTTTTCAGTAAAATATGGGAAGTTTCCTCTTAAAAGAGATTTGACCAAAGAGGATGCTGAAAGTGTAAAACTCATGAAGGATTTAATAGATTCAATAAGGGCAATGTGTGAGTTTATGTTTCAATATAAATTTGATGATAGCACTTAAACTTTTTTATAAACATAACTCACTCCTGTGATTAAGTTGTATATACATTCAAAAGTTTTGCTGAAACGTTTTTGATTGTTTAATTAATTCTGAATTTGGATTCTTAGTCAAGATTTCATTACAATTAGGCAGAATGTGCACAAACTCTGATACTATTATCATTTCAGGTACAACTGTTGATCTTCTTCACCAGTGGCCACGAGGTACGACAGGTCATCCCCGACAAAAAGGCGTACTCAGGAACGTTAAGTTGGGGGCGCCACATGGGGGCACTAGACGTTGATGTGGATCGTCGCCTTCTTTACTTTTCTGATCTATCATTGATGAAGATTGAAAGAGCTGGAATTCCTGACGATATAAAGAATGGTGGCCCGCCGCGTCCCCAGGATTTAAACGCAGATGTGACCCAGGTGGAGGGGATCGCCATTGATTGGGTAACAAAGTAGGTCAAGAGTCAAATTAAAATTAAGAAAAAACTTATTAATAGATGCAGAATGACAGACAAGAATTAGCTATTGATGAGTTTTTGAAATGTTTTCTGTTGATCAACATTTTATCATGGAATAAAAATCAGCAAAACATTAAATATTTTCAATGCGTTATAATGAATACAGTTGTCTAATAACAGTTTAATGCTTTCTATTTATTAAAGTGTTTTGGCTTTGCTCGATTCATAAATATCTGAAACTCAAAGAACTTATACTAAACTCCAAGTTTTAGTTCCATCAAGGTTTGTAATGTGTGTGTTATGTAAAGGACAGATAGTGAACTCTTTCTAATCTTATATAATTTTTGACTGTCTGAAATTATTAGTGTTTTGATATGTTCCTTCCAGAAATATTTATTGGACAGATTCGAGTCGGCGGACGATCTCTGTTGCCCTAGACGACGGTCGATACCAAAGACCTTGATAAGGGATGACTTGGTTCATCCTCTGGCTATAATTGTCAACCCTAAACTGGGGTAAGTTAGGATTTATCCTTCAGGAGTTACCTCCCCTTCATACATTATTTGTACATTTCCTCCCTTAACCTTCATTGTCAACCCTAAACTGGGGTAAGTTAGGATTGATCCTTCAGGAGTTACCTCCCCTTCATACATTATTTGTACATTTCCTCCCTTAACCTTCATTGTCAACCCTAAACTGGGGTAAGTTAGGATTGATCCTTCAGGAGTTACCTCCCCTTCATACATTATTTGTACATTTCCTCCCTTAACCTTCATTGTCAACCCTAAACTGGGGTAAGTTAGGATTGATCCTTCAGGAGTTACCTCCCCTTCATACATTATTTGTACATTTCCTCCCTTAACCTTCATTGTCAACCCTAAACTGGGGTAAGTTAGGATTGATCCTTCAGGAGTTACCTCCCCTTCATACATTATTTGTACATTTCCTCCCTTAACCTTCATTGTCAACCCTAAACTGGGGTAAGTTAGGATTGATCCTTCAGGAGTTACCTCCCCTTCATACATTATTTGTACATTTCCTCCTTAACCTCATTTCTAACTGGGGTAAGTTAGGATTGATCCTTAACCTCCCTTCCTTCATTTCCTCCTTAACCTTCATTGTCAACCCTAAACTGGGGTAAGTTAGGATTGATCCTTCAGGAGTTACCTTCCCTTCATACATTATTTGTACATTTCCTCCCTTAACCTTCATTGTCAACCCAAAACTGGGGTAAGTTAGCATTGATCATTCAGGAGTTACCTCCCCTTCATACATTATTTGTACATTTTCCTCTATTAACCTTCATTGTCAACCCTAAATTGGGTTAATTAGGGTTAATGTTTCAGGAGTAACCTCCCTTTCATATATTATTTGTACATTTTCCTCTCTTAACCTTTGTCAAACCTTTACTTTAGTAAGTACAGATTTAATGCAAAGAAGTTATCTCCCTTACCTTGTCAACTTTTAACTTCAATATTACTTAACACAAAGAAGTTATCTCCCCTTTTCGTATTTACCTGATCTGCTTGTCAACCCTTAACTTCAGTACATTATTACTTTACACAAAGAAGTTATCTCCCCTTTTGGTATTTACCTACTCTGCTTGTCAACCCTTAACTTCAGTACATTATTACTTTACAGAAAGAAGTTATCTCCCCTTGTAGTCTTGTCAGTATTACTAAATTAACACAAATAACTTAACTCCCATAATGAGATAAAAACGGTATAAAGTTAGTATATTAATAATCTGAAATAAAAGGCCAAAATAGATTCAAAGTAAAATAAAAAATCATTTCTATGGAATATATATTCAGCCACTATAGGGTCTTCTTCAGTCCAAAATAACACTAACACAATGTGTTCGTCTACATGTTTGTTTACATCTATTGTCCACAGGTACACAATGTCTTCTTAACTCCCTTTTTGTTCTTTACCTGCTTTCCTTTAACTTCAATATTACTTAACACAAATGAGTTATCTCCCCTTTTTACATCCTCTACCTTATCAGCATTAACTTGAGGCCATGGTGGCGCAGTGGTTAAGATGTCTCAACATATTACCACAAGCCCTCCACCTCTGGTTCCTAGGCACCTGACAGCTGGTCGGTGTTTTACTTCCGGGTACTCCAGCTTTCCTCCACCAACAAACCTGGAATGTCCTAACATGACGGGCTGGCTGTTAATTGGACATTAAACTAATAATGAAACCCAAACCCAAACATTAACTTTTATTATTACTTAATACCACCAACAAAAAGTTATCTCCCCTTTTTCTATACTCATAATTGTTTTATAGTCAGATTTTATAAGAATAAAGATTCAAAATATGTGAAATCTTGAATTTGGTTTACTCGACAGATTACTGTACTGGACAGATACGGGCAGCACCAGTCCAAAAATAGAATATGCTTGGATGACCGATGAGGAAGGGTCAGTCATGGGTCTTCACACGGCTCGGCCAGCCAACTGAGGACTGACCCTTGATGACCACATGGACGACAGACTTTACTGGTGCGACTCCAAGGAAAACCTGATTGAGTCCATCAAGCTGGACGGGTCAGACAGGGTCATCGTCGTCGGGAAAGGTGAGGTCAAAGGTCATTCTGTTGTTGGTATGGTCCTGTGTAAACTAGTAGGTCAAGGTCAGAGGTAAGGTCAATCACTTTGATCCACTTTTCTCAGTTACTGACCCAGGGTCATATTAATTTGATTGTAATATTGAGAAAATTTTTAAAAATACAATTTTCACACAAGGTGGATCACATTTTTTTTTTCCAAAACATCACCTGATTGTAGTTTTTGTCCACATATAAGAGGCACTCCTAATTTCTAATGCAAAAATAGTGATTCATAATCCATAAAATAGATTAATGTTTAGGTCCTAGTACAATATTTCATATCAATTTTTCAATTGAGAAAAAAAAATATTCAACTTAAACAAGATGTTCTATGATCCTTACTACTCAGGTTTATTCCATATCCATGTCTTTTGATCAATCTTATTTTTGATTGTAAAAAATTTCATTTTAAAATGCCCTCCACTATAGTATAAGTATCTCTTTAAAATCCTTCAGGCCTAGACAATCCCGTCAGTTTGGATGTATTTGGAGACTCACTATACTGGGCTTCCCAACAGATGGGCGCCGTCTGATGAATATGGATAAATTTGGATATGGTGTTAACGTCACCCTACAAACAGGACTCCTACTGCCCTCTAGTGTCAGAATCACGCACACCAAAAACGTCTCAATTTATCAGGTAAATTACTATAAGGCTAGATTTACAACTGTACAAAATCAATGTCAATATCATAAAATTTCATTTCAATGTACAGGTATGTATAGATACTTACATTTTATCTATATGTGTGTTTTGAGTTACTTCCCTTTACTAACAAAGCAATTACAATGTATATAGGTGTATATTACTTATACATGTATACTATAATATTTCATTGGAATTATGTAAAGATACTTACATTGTATCTGTATGTGTTTTTGTGTGAGCAAGAAGTGTGCAAGTGAATAAGAGTTACTTCCCTGTTTCATTTCAATTATGTCTGACTGTCGGTTTTGACAGGTTACACTGTATTAATACTCGTTAGTTTTGATGAAAAGTAAAGTATTAAAAAAGATTGATTTTCCTCCTCAGGAATGAGAACCCAAATCTGCTGTTTGACTCGTTCCCTACCAAGTCCACTCCAGTCCTCGCGGTACATTTCACTCGGAAGAATTTATTACTGGCCAGCGGATCCCATCAGACTTGAGAGAACCAAGAAGTTCAAGGTCGTTATATACAAAGGTCAAGGTCACCACTAGGATGAAGACTACGAGTCTGTCTGAGTCACGAGACTTTGTTACAAATTATGACGGACCTCGTGTAATGGTCGTACAAGTCTGTCATGTGTAAAGGTCAAAGTCAACACCACTATGAAGGTCAAGGTCAAGTGAAAAACATCCCAAAGGTCAAGGTCGTCCTCAAACTATATGGATATGGAGTACAAGGACAGTAGTGGTGCAAAGTTCAATTTCAGAACTGAAAAGAACTGTCAAGGTTGTCATCAGGCTGCACTAGTATAGAGGTCAAGGCCGATGTAAAACTACTCTGGTATGAAGTTTAATGTTGACAATAAGCTGTTACCTGTTACCTGTTACCTCTTCTTAGACACCGTAGTTAGCTGGTTCCAGCTAGTTGTGGCGCGTTTTGTTCATTTACTAAATAGTTGTCCCGGTTGTGCCATATAAAAACTGGGGTAAAACTTGCATGGTACTGAATTCCAGTGAGTGTTCAGTCGGTTTTTAAACGAGTTCAGAGTAGGGGGCTTCTACTACGAAGTTGGGAAGGGAGTTCCATGAATCTACCACTCGCCGACTAAATATATTTTGTGTGACTTTAGTCCTGCTCTGTTTCTTAAAGAGTTTTAAACTATTACCTCTAGTATTAGCTGAAGACATTGTAAATAGCTTATCTTTATCTAGTTTATCTATACCATTCAGAATTTTATAGACTTCGATCACATCGTTCCTTTTACGTCTATATTCTAAGGTGGGAAGTCCCAACTTTTTAAGTCTTGAATGGTATGGTAAATTTTCAATAGAGTGAACTCTTTTAGTGGCTCTACGTTGGACGTTTTCGAGAGCGATCTGATCTTTTTTTAGCAGTGGAGACCAAACCTGGGTTGCATATTCTAAATTAGGTCTAATTAGGCTTTTGTACAGGGTTAAGAACATAGTTATATCTATATAGACAAAATGTCCTGAATATTAGACCCAGTATGCGATTTCCTTTATTAACTGCTTGACTAACATGCTGACTAAATTTAAGTTTGTTGTCGAAAAGTACACCTAAATCTTTCTCAAAACTGTACCTTCTCTATTTGTTCACTTTGTGGGAAGGAATAATGCGTGTCTTGTTCTAGATTGCCTATATTGAGGTGTTTGCATTTTTTAGTGTTCAAGGCCATTTTCCAGTCTCTAGTCCAAATGACTACACTGTCTATGTCTGCTTGAAGTTCTTGAGACTCGGTGGGGTTGTTATTGTTTCTAAAAATTTTAGAGTCGTCAGCAAATAATTTTATGGTGCTATGTTGGACAACTTCGGGCAGGTCATTGATATATATCAGAAATAGAACAGGACCTAAGACACTACCTTGTGGTACACCACTGGTCACATCTACTAGTCCAGAAGTTTCACCATGAAATAACAACTCGTTGCTGTAGATTGGATAAGAAGTCTTCTATCCACTTCAGTACTTTTCCAGTGATACCGTAACCCTTTAGTTTTTTAAGTAGATGTTTGTGAGGGACTTTATCAAAAGCTTTACTGAAGTCAATATAAATAGCGTCGACATTACTCCCTTTATCTATGGCTTCTGCCCAATGTTCAAGGACCTCCAATAGGTTGGTAGTACACGATTTACCAGATCTAAAGCCATGTTGATGTTCTGTGAAGAGATGGTTCTCGTCCATATGAATTACGAGTTTGTCCCTTATGATTCTTTGGAGAATTTTGCCTGGGATTGAAGTCAGACTTATTGGACGGTAGTTCTCCACTTTGTTGTGGTTTCCACTCTTGTATAAAGGAGTCACATTTGCAATTCGCCATTCGTCTGGAATTTTCCCTTCGTCTAAAGATTTCCTGAATATGATTTCCAAGGGTTGTGATATTTCATTTGAAGTTTCAACAAGAAGTTTAGGATGAAAGACGTCAGGCCCTGGAGATTTATTAGGGTTTAATTTCTTTATAGTTTTTTCAATTAAACTCCTGTCGAATTCGATATCATGAAGTTCTGTTTGATATGGTCTCATTTGGAAGTGTGGTGGATCTTCACTTTCTGGTGGGTTAAAGACTGATCCAAAGTAGTTATTCAGCTCATTGGCGGTTTCATAGTGGTTAGTGGTGTGTGTACCATCCGCTTTTACCACGTTGGTTATAGACATTCCTGTTCGTGTTTTTTTCTCCGACATATTTCCAAAAGAGCTTGCTGTTATCTTTGATGTCTTGCACTAGTTTCTTTTCATAATGATAGTGTGAACGTCGGATCTGTCGTGTTGCAGTGTTCCTGGCTCTCTGATACACTTTAAAGTTACTTTCTGTTTTACAATGAAGGTATCGGACCCACTTCCGCCTTTTTTGTCGGATGGACTGCTTGGCTTCGTTGTCAAGATGGGGCTTCCAACGCTTCCTAACTGGGGATGTCTTGTTCACGGGTATTTTATCTTCAATTAGTTTAGTTATGGTTTCAACAAGAACATTCCATGCTTGGGTCGTTGACATGTCCTCAACTTGAATGATGTTTAGCCAGTTGACAGAGGTTAGTTCTTCGCGTATAGCGTCGTAATGCCCTTTGTGATAATTCCTCCTCTCCTGTTTAGTATGATTATCACTATGTGATACACTCAGTTTAAAAGACAATAAAATATGGTCACTCCTTCCGATACTTGGAAGATAGTTAACATCGTTGACAATCTGTTCATCGTTGCTAAAAACTAGATCCAGTATAGATGGATTTTGATCTTCCCTATATCTGGTAGGCTTATGGATATGTTGGTATAAAAAAGTGTCTCGAACACACTCCAAGAAACGAGTAGATATATGGTTTTCTGACGTACATGTTGTCCAGTCAGTCCAATTTATTTCAGGAAAGTTGAAATCTCCAGTGATCAGAATGTGTTTTGCGTTTCTAGTTGACATTTCTCTCATTAAGTTTGTTAGGTAGCTGAAATTCTCAGCTGTGCTGTTGGGGCTACGGTAGATATTCACAATAAGTAGCTTGTCACCATTACTCAACTTGAGTTCAACAGCTAGGTACTCTTCAAAGGTTGTTGTAAATTTTACTTGCTGGACAGTCATTTGTTCCGAGATATAAATGGCTACTCTGCACTGGTCCAGAGGTGATAGAGAAGTTTGACAAGAGGAAAATGACTTATTTATCAGGACTGACAGTATTTTCTGTGACTGAAATTTAGAGTTTAGAAGATCTGTTTTGGCTCTATGATACTGTATGAAGATGTCATTTTGATGGATTAGTGTTATTATCTGTTACTGAGGCGTCTAATACAAATAAAATGTCAATCATCAGCCAATGAACGCTGTTTGATAAATCACACTTTTGTATCATTTGGTGTCAGTATCTCATATTTCAGATTTTACCATTGTGTTCAGAAGTATCTTACAGACATTGGATTAAAATTTTGAAATCATTCAATTCCTGAGTTGAGTTTTTAGCCCGATATCCTGCCAATTATTGCCATCAGTCTGTTTGTTCATCGGTCAACAATGAACTTCTCCATAACTACTCATTGAAATCTGACCGAATTTGACTGATATCATCTGTATAGTGTGACCCCACATTGTACAAATACTTAGACAGGCCCCATATAGTAATGAGTATTTACTTGGTAACTGCCTCCACTAAAACTGTAACCATGAAGTGACTCTGTGTCCTGTTAGTATTAGCTCACCAGACACAGTGAGATTATGTAATAATAATGGTTACCTGAGATAGCAGGTGAGTGATTGTGTCCTTGTGTGCATTAAATCAGCTACTTTTATTCCTATTTTTAGTCCTTTATTTATTTATTCATTCACTTGTTGTGTTTCAGCCAGGCTTTCATAATTATATATATTACCTTTTGGACCAACAAGTTTTACAGCATTGTTTCCAACATGAAGACATCACAAAGGGGAGTTAACTCCTTTCGTGAAAATATCAGACATGTTTGCCCTTCATAAATGACCCAAGCATTAAGTGGTGAGTTTCATTTGTCTGTTTTCTCTATATTTTATTCTTTGGTGCATCTTTGTTTCAATAATCAATGGTTTAATACTGCTTCAAAATGGATGTTCGAGTTGTCTCCCTTACACTGTCTGTAGATCTCTGGTAAATCGTTCATTTATCAGTCAGATGATTTAGATTTAGAGATGAATTATGTAATGCTATCACAGCCAGATCATATAATTTACTAATTTACATTATGTTTGAGTGTGAGGTATGTTTTGCTTTATTTTCCCTATCATTTTCTTGTAATATGTTTATGAAAGGAATAGGACCATGAATTTTTTATCTCTGATACTGGAGCCCTGAGTTGTCTGTCCGTTTCTAGCTTGTGTGTCCATCCTACTGTCTGTCTGTTCATCTCTGATACTGGAGCCCTGTCTGTCCATTTCTAGCTTGTGTGTCCATCCTACTGTCTGTCTGTTCATCTCTGATACTGGAGCCCTGTCTGTCCATTTCTGGCTTGTGTGTTCATCCTACTGTCTGTCTGTTCATTAGGTTCACATTTCAAATTCATTTCATTAACAAAGATAGAATTTCTGACACTTTTTCAAACAGAAAAATGCAATAAATGGATGCACATGTAGACTTGGTTGGCATAAATAATGTTTAAAATTGTTGTAAAAGCAGTAAGTTAAAAGTGAATTAAGTTGTGTATGATTGAATTATGATGACACCTACTTATTGTTATTTTTCTGGTTGACAGGGAGCTGTACAAGTGTTGTGTTTCTCACCTGATGGCAGATTCCTTGCATCTTCAGGTAGGCAAATGGAATGATTTTCTACACTGTGCTCTGTAAATGATGTGTAATCGTCTGATCCTGAATCCGTCTGGTTTTGGGTCCGTCTGTTTCTTGGTCCGTCTGTTCCTTGATCCGTCTGGTCCTGGGTCCATCTGGTCATGGGTCCGTCTGTTTCTTGGTCTGTATGGTCCTTGGTCCATCTGGTCTTTGGTCGGTATATACCTTGGTGTGTCCGGTCTTTGCAGGTTCGTCTATTCCTTGGTCCGTCTGGTCCTGGGTTCATCTGATTCTTAGTCCGTCGGTTCCTTAGTCCGTCTGGTCCTTGGGTTATCTCAGGTCCTGGGTCGTCTGGTCCTGGGCCCATCTGGTCGTGGTATGTATTGGTATGTCTGGTCTTTGGTCCATGTAGTCCTGGTATATGTGGTCCTGGATCCATGTAGTCCTGGTTCGATGTTGTCCTGGTATATCTGGTCCTGGTTCCATCTTGTCCTAGTGCATCTGATCCAATGTTTGTCTTGTTCAGTGTCTGTCTGGTCCAAGGTCTATCTGGTCCTAGGTCCATCTTGTCCTGATGTGTCTGATCCTTGGCTAGTCCTGTCCAATGTCTGTCTGGTCCTGGGTCCATCTGGTCATGGGTCCATCTGTTTCTTAGTCCGTCTGTTCCATGGTCCGTCTGGTCCTTGGTTTGTCTATTCCTTGGTCCGTCTGTTCCTTGATCCGTTCGGTCCTGGGTCCATCTGGTCCTTGGTCCATATGATCCTTGGTCCATCTGGTCCTTGGTCCATCTGTTCCTTGGACCATCTGGTCCTTGGTCGTCTATTCTTTGGTCGGTCTGGTCCTGGGTCTGTCTGGTCCTTGGTCCATCTGTTTCTGGGTCCGTCTGGTCCTGGGTCCGTCTGTTTCTTGGTTTATCTGGTCATTGGTCCATATTTTCCTTGGTCTGTCTGATCCTGGGTCCGTCTGTTCCTTGGTCCATCTGTTCCTTGGTCTGTCTGTTCCTTGGTCTGTCTGGTCCTCGATCCATGGTCCAGGGTCTGTCTGGCCCTTGGTACGTCTTATCCTGGGTCTATCTGGTTCTTGGTCCGTCTGGTCCTTGCTTTTTGAATACTTTGCTTCATAATTTGTAATTACTCAAAAGAAAAGCAAAGATCAGTCAATATATATATTCTGATTAAAATTTTTATTATGTAGTACACAATTTCACAAAGGTAGTAGACATATATATAAAAAGACATCTACATTGTATATAAAAAGAATCCTGTCTCTGTATCATGGACAATGTTGGTGATAATTGACAAGCTGTCCCAAATTGTTAAAATTTGCAAAATAAAGGTTTGTTATAAGGTTTGTTTACATTATAGTGATCCAATGGATTAAATCATTGTCTAAATAAATAAATAATGTAAAGATACACTGTAAGTATTAAACTGTCTTGTTTGCATTATTCCTGTAAAGCTCTGGCAACTATATAGACCATAGATTTCATAAAAAGATAGTTTAATGCTTAAATATCCGAGAGATCCTAATGTAAACTAAAAAATATGGCGGGGGAGATGCTCAATTCGGTTACATAGAAATGTACAATGTGGATTACTAAGTAAAATAGGATAAATTATGGTAAATAATGGGAAAAGGTAGTGAACTGGTACTCCCTGTGTTTTATATCTTAGAAACAGTAATCACAAGTTACTAAAGCCTTAAATCTCAATGTTTTGATTCACTGGTATTACAGAATGCATAACACATATTCCAGGGTAATAAAATCATTAATACCTTTGTATGAACAATGTATTCAAGTTATAAATGGGGCGATACTTATGGCATGTTATTTTTTTCTTCAGTAATCTGTAATAGAAAACCAGATTTCATGAATAAAGCTGTGAAAATCATTTGAATAGACAAACAAACATGTACCGTGCTTTGTAAACATTAGTTACACCACTGAATTTATCCACTGTAAAATCTAGCTGTTATGTGTTATGTATGTTTAGATGGAAATATACATGTAGAAATCACTTTACAGTAGAAGTTTTATCACAGCTGTCACACCCTGCTGTACTGTAGTAGTTTTATCACAGCTATCACACCCTGCTGTACTGTAGTAGTTTTATCACAGCTATCACCCTGCTGTACTGTAGCTATCACCCTGCTGTTTTAGTTTTATCACAGCTATCACATCCTGCTGTACTATGGTAGTTTTATCACAGCTATCACACCCTGCTGTACTGTAGTAGTTCCAGTTTTATCACGGCTATCACACCCTGCTGTACTGTAGTAGTTTTATTACAGCTATCACACCCTGCTGTACTGTAGTAGTTTTATCACAGCTATCACACCCTGCTGTACTGTAGTAGTTTTATCACAGCTATCACACCCTGCTGTACTGTAGTAGTTTTATTACAGCTATCACACCCTGCTGTACTGTAGTAGTTTTATTACAGCTATCACACCCTGCTGTACTGTAGTAGTTTTATTACAGCTATCACACCCTGCTGTACTGTAGTAGTTTTATCACAGCTATCACACCCTGCTGTACTGTAGTAGTTTTATCACAGCTATCACACCCTGCTGTACTGTAGTAGTTTTATCACAGCTATCACACCCTGCTGTACTGTAGTAGTTTTATCACAGCTATCACACCCTGCTGTACTGTAATTAAAAGTTGAATCACATTTTGTAGTACTGTAACATCTTTACATTATACCCAATCTTTACCCACAGTAAATCATCTCTACCCACACCTACAGCCCATACCCAGTCTCTGTCTGTGTGTAGGATCCTGAGTCCTTTTCCATCTTTACTCAGTAGAACAATATTTTTATTGTGTCTCTCCCCTATGATGAGGCTCCCCTGACTATCTCATACACTATACACCGGGGGTCCTGTTTGTGGTGATTGTTTACATGTACTGGGGATGTCACCTCTGTATACAAACAGTTCCTGGAAGTCAGTATCCATGACAACAACATGACTGTTTCCACATCACCACCATCACGTTCATTACAGTGATCAATCACTGCGACATTGTTAGTGATAGGACACTCTGTGATCCTGTATGGTGTACACACTAATGGTTTCCATCTCCATCTAGTCTTTGTAGTGAGCACCATCTGACCTTGTGTGGTATATTTGGAGACGTTTCCTGACATGCCCACAATGACATGGTTCTTTGCTGTAATACATATGCTGTAAGGATATGTTTTAGTTGTGAATTGTTGAGTTAACTGTCCTGATACCAGCTCCAGGATGTTGTTTTGACCATCACAGGCCCACAATCTGTGTGTTGTTGGTGATAGACTGATGTCATTGACCCAAGTCTTGTGTGTGACCTCCTGTATCACTGTGCCCTTCCTGTCCAGGAGAGTTAATGTGTCACTGTAGTAGACACTGGTCCAGGCCTGGTCATCAGTGGTAGGACATATAGAAGTAATGTCACATGGAGACTTCCACTCCTCCACCACCTTGGTCTCTGTCAGTAGTGTTTTCCTGGCCACTGCTTTCTTACCTTTATCTTCTGACTGTTGTTGTGATGAGGGTTGTTGCTGACCGTCTGATAATGATACTGACCGTTTCTGGTCAGTGGATGTATGACGTTGGCCTGAGGTGGTGACTTTTCCTAAGGCTTGTACCAGGTGACCTTTAGGAGTATTGTTTGGGTTGAAGCTGACTGTATCTAAAGTAGGTTTGACTGGGATATGTATTCGGGAATCTATTTCGCATTTTGTGTCGTATATTTCTATGTGTGAGCCTTGCTGAAGTGTTTTCTTACATTTCTGTATTTGGTGTTTAAGTTGTTTGTTCAATGATTCTAGTTCTTGTTTGTATTTTTGTATGAGTTTGATGTTGTCGTCTTTAAGTTTTTGATAAAGTGAGAGTGTCTCTTCCCTAAGCTTGTCAAGGTCTTGTTTTAATTTTTCTGTTTGCATCTTTAATTGTTGGGATAATTTCTCAAATATGCTGTCGTTGTCTTTGAGGAGTGTATCAGTAGAGGTGATGTGTTTCCCGATCTGCACCAGATCATTTTGTTCGGTTCTTTCAATAAAGTTTCTGATGTCTTGTTTCTTCTGAGGAGTGACTTCACTAAGCTCACAAATAGGATGAGTTTTATGAATGGTGGAAATGCATTTCAAACAAATTAGTTCTTGACATTTTTCACAATACATATCTAGTTGTCTCCCCTTGTGATGGTTACAGGTTGTCTGTCCTTCCGTACGAACTGGTATGTTTGCTGTTGCCATTCTGATGAAGATTGAATGTTTGTTGAATTTCTGAAAATTGATTATATTGAATCAATACAATTTTTTTGCATAGTCAATTAAATAGGAGTTTCATTAATTTGATGTCCTGTTCAGTTCTACATGTGAAAAAAGTCCTAAAATATTGACCTCAAGCAAGTTAGTTTTAAAGTACAAGAAAATAATTACCTGATAATCACTGCATTCACGGATGACACACACAGGCTACCTGGGATTAAATCAAGTTGGTCTTCCCCAGAGTCTAAATGATATTCAATGTTGTTCAAATTTCTCTTCCTCTGAAATTCACAGCCAATCTGAAATTTACTACTGTCTCCTAATTATATGTGTCCACACAGAATAACACAATCCTTGTGTCCACGTCTACCCAGATAAAATGTCTGCCTCTAATGAGGCCAGATGATATCGGATGTTACTCCCTTATCTGGTCCGACAGTTGTAAAACAAACATAGATTGTGTAGTAGGTCAATTTTGATCATGTTTGCAAGCCGTGATATTTATATTACTAAAAATAATTGTGTTTGTCATTTATAAAATGTTCATTTAAACAACTTCTTCTCGATTACCAAAAGATCCAGGGAACTGATATTTGGCCTTCATCCATCTTGGATGTTGATACTTAAGTTTTTTACCACTATTTCTTAAAAAGAACTTTCATATGTCAGTTTTTCCTTGGTTACTTGTTGTGCATATTGTACTTTTTGAGGAATAGGGGAAAGCATGGCCGATTGGCAGCCACTTTTGACAATTGAAGTTAGCTACCTTTGTTTCCCCGACAAATACTGAAGGGAACTTTCTCATTAATATTGCATCTCTTTGACTGATAACAATTTATCAATACATGATGGACATCAAGATCCCTCTGTGATCTCATATAATTATTTATTATTTTGATGATCCTCAGGTACCGCCAGCCCCTGTCAGATCTACAATGGAGGCTGTGTCCACAGCTGTCACCCAGCTCCCGACGGTAAGGCGGAGTGTCAGTGTAATGCCATCGGTCTGACGTTAGGAGAGGACGGCAAGTCGTGTGTGCCACTCAACCACCTGTGGCACCGAGAACTTTGTGTGTGTGAATTGCCGCTATCTCAGTCATTGCTGGTAGTGTGACTCGGACGAGGATTGACAGCTTTGTACAGATATTTTGATGCATTCATACTCTTACTGCTAAACATATTGGATTGACCATTTTTTTTATTAAGATGGTTTCTCTGAAATAAGCAATTACACTGTAAAAACTGACATATGGACCACTTATTAACAAGACAAATAAAACGTTTGTTCCCAAATGTCTAATTTAAACACAATTTTACCAGAGTATCAAGTTTTACTGGCTATTGTGTGGTTTCTTAGGTGGTCTTATAGACAGGTCTAACTGACCACTTGACCTCTCTATACAATTGGTCTTTACATACAGGTTTAACTGACCTCTCCACACAGTTGGTCTTTATAGACATGTTTAATTGACCTCTTGACCTCTCTACACAGTTGGTCTTTATAGACAGGTTTTATTTATCTCTTGACCTCTCTTCACAGCTGGTCTTTATAAACAGGTAGGACTGACCCCTTGACCTCTCTACACAATTGGTCTTTATATACAGGTTGGACTAACCCTTTGACCTCTCTTCACAGTTGGTCTTTATTGACAGGTTAAATTTACCTCTTTACCTCTCTACACAGTCAATGGTCTTTAAAGACAGGTTTAATATAAACTTTATTTATTTTACATTGATTGCGAAACAACTTATACAAATCACTTTCGATGGCCCGGATGTAAGCGTGCGAGGGGTCTTAGAGTGGGAGGAAACCGGATTGCCTTGAGAAAACCCACGTGGACGGGCAGGTGACCTGTGACCTTTTCATGCCCATACCGGGGATCAAACCCCGACCAGCTAGGAGAGGACGGCAAGTCGTGTGTGCCACTTAACCACACCTGTGGCACCGAGAACTTTGTGTGTGTGAATGGCCGCTAGCTCATTCATTGCTGGGTGTGTGACTTGGACGAGGATTGTAAAGATGGGTAAGACGAAAACCCGAACATGTGTGGTACATAATTGAAGTTATCATGACCGATTATTTTTCTGGGCCAGGGTTGTGTCAATACATGGTCATGCACTGTTTCAATGACTTTTGGAAGTATTTTGTAATTATTTGGTGTTTGGTAAAAATTAAGATTATAGAATTTGTTATTTTAATATTTGAAAAAATGCAATAGAAGATTGTAATTCAAAACAAACAAGAACTTGTATACTGTTTAAAATTAGGGGAAGATGATAAATCACCTGTAGTGGTGAAGATTGTGAAATAACACTGTAATCTCTGGACCAAAGTACAGACTGATCATCGGACCGGTGTCATACATAACATGTACTTTAAAATTATTTGACACATACACTGGCCATTAGATCACGTAATATATCACTGTCCTACCCCAGAGGCAGGGGGAGGGGTTACTTTTTATTCAATCTTCAAGTGAATTAGTCTGAAATTGATAAAGAATATGCAAGTGACCGAAATTGATAGAAAATATGTAAGTGACCTTAAAAGCTCCCATAATACACAAAACTTAATCGTACATGAAGATGAGTTAATGTTTTACAGTATTTATCAGTTTACAAATCTTCTCTATAATAAAAATGACAGCTTTGTACAGATATTTTGATGCATTCATACTCTTACTGCTAAACATATTGGATTGACCATTTTTTTGTTTTTTATTAAGATGGTTTCTCTGAAATAAGCAATTACACTGTAAAAACTGACATATGGACCACTTATTAACAGGACAAATAAAACTTTTGTTCCCAAATGTCTAATTTAAACACAATTTTACCAGAGGATCAAGTTTTACTGGCTATTGTGTGGTTTCTTAGATGGTATTATAGACAGGTATAACTGACCACTTGACCTCAACACAGTTGGTCTTTATAGACAGGTTTAATTCACCTCTTTACCTCTACACAGTCAATGGTCTTTACATACAGGTTTAACTAACCTCTCCACACAGTTGATCTTTATAGAAATGTTTAATTGACCTCTTGACCTCTCCACACAATTGGTCTTTATATACAGGTTTAATTGACCTCTTGACCTCTCTTCACAGTTAGTCTTTATAGACCGGTTGGACTGACCCCTTGACCTGTAACAGTTAGTCTTTAATGACAGGTTTGACTGACCTCTGTATACAGTTAGTCTTTATAGACAGGTTGGACTGACCCTTTGACCTACAACAGTTAGTATTTAAAGACAGGTTTGACTGACCTCTGTATACAGTTGATCTCTATAAACAGGTTGGACTGACCTCTGTATATAGTTGGTGTTTATAGACAGGTTTGCCTGACCCCTTGACATCTCTAAACAGGTACCCCTAGACCAGCCAAGTGCTCCACAGATCAGTAGCAATGTGCCAATCCTCAATTTACTGATGCTACAAAAGTGTGTAACGCCATCATGGACTGTGAGGATGCGTCTGACGAGAGAGGCAGTCTTAGGATTGAACTGCATGCATCTGTTTAATTTGTTTTAGTTAAGATGTCGGCAAAATTTTCATATGGATGCGGGTACAGTTGCATAAAACAGGCATTTCTAGCAAGGTGCTTACATATGTCAATTAAAGATGAATGGTAAATGTGAACTATTGTGTAAACATTTCAATGTATTTGTGAACTGTGGTATTCTGAAATTCATTTGTTGTAGATAAACTGTCAGGAAATATGAACTGTTCAGTAAACAATGGCGGATGTTCCCAGACCTGTACAGATCTCAGTGACAGTGGATACTACTGTTCCTGTCAGGAGGGGTTCAAGATCGCTATGAAGGTGAGTGCATGGTCAATGATACCAAATCCTGTGTAGGTGAGTTATACAGTCAATGAAACCGAATCCTGTGTAGGTGAGTTATACAGTCAATGAAACCGAATCCTGCATCGATCCCAAATCCTGTGAAGGTGAGTACATGGTCAACGATACCAAATCCTGTGAAGGTGAGTTATACAGTCATCGTTTCCCAATTCCTGTGAAGGTGAGTCATATGGTCATTGATACCAAATCCTGTGAAGGTGAGTTATACAGTCAAGGATACCAAATCCTGTGAAGGTGAGTTATACAGTCAACAATACCAAATCCTCTGAATGTGAGTTATACAGTCAACGATACCAAATCCTGTGAAGGTGAGTTATACAGTCATGATACCAAATCCTGTGTAGGTGAGTTATACAGTCAACGATCACAAATCCTGTGTAGGTGAGTTATACAGTCAACAATACTAAATCCTGTGAAGGTGAGTTATACAGTCAACGATCACAAATCCTGTGTAGGTGAGTTATACAGTCAACAATACTAAATCCTGTGAAGGTGAGTCATACAGTCAACGATCACAAATCCTGTGTAGGTGAGTTATACAGTCAACGATCACAAATCCTGTGAAGTTGAGTTATACAGTCAATAATACTAAATCCTGTGAAGGTGAGTTATACAGTCAATGATACTAAATCCTGTGAAGGTGAGTTATACAGTCAATGATACTAAATCCTGTGTAGGTGAGTTATATATTCAATGATACCAAATCCTGTGAAGGTGAGATATATAGTCAATGATCACAAATCCTGTTTTGATCAAACTACAGAACATTAGTTAGAAATATTGATGCAAAGTTTGTAAAAGTGAGTTTTGACAGAAAATTCTGAGATTTTGGTAATCAAAGTATACCCCATACTCCAACGTATATTTCTTAAATTGTCTATGCTACAAGATCACCATCTGCTTTATATACATAAATAATTTCTGTTGAGTAACAGTGGTTATAAATATTGAAGCAGAGTTTAATACATGTATGAACCGTTGTTATTTCACAGACGTTGATGAGTGTCAGGATTCCTATAATATGTATATAACAAACTATGTTTATAATGAAGTGATTTCATTATATTGGTCCCCAAAGATTTGTAATAATTGTGTATCTTAATTATTTCACAGACGTTGACGAGTGTGATCGACGGGGAACATACTGTGCACAGCAGTGTAAGAATGTGAAAGGGCAAAGGAACACACCGTAAACCCAAAGGTTAGTACACCATAGAAATGTTCAAATATTTAAATGTTTGGTCTTGGGAGATCTTGTCAAGGGTCCGTTAAGTCTTGGTCATGGGTCTGTCTTGTCCTGGGTCTGTCTTGTTCTGGGTCTATCTGGTCCCGAGTCCATCTGGTCCTGAATACATCTGGTCCTGAATCTGTCTGGTCCTGGGTCCGTCTGGTCCTGGATATGTCTGATCCTGGATCCATCTGTTCCTGGGTCCATCTGGCCCTGGGTTTGTCTTGTTTTGTATAGTCTGGTCCTGTGTCCGTCTGTTTCTGGGTCTATCTGGTCCTGGATCTTTCTGGTCCCGAGTCTGTCTAGTCCTGGGTACATCTGTTCCTTGGTCAGTCTGGTTGTGGTCTCAGGTTAGTCAGGTCTTGGGATGATCTTGTCTTGGGTGTGTTTAGTTCTGATTCTGGGTCTGTCTGGTTCTATGTCTGTCTGGTCTTGTCTCAATGGTCAGTCTGATCTTGGGTCAGTCTGGTCCATGTAGCCTGTCTGGTCCTGAGTTCGTCTGGACCTGAGTTTGTCTGGTCCTGGGTTCAATTGGTCTTGGGAAGATCTTGTCCTGGGTCCCTTTCGTCCTGGTCCAGGGTCTGTCTGTTCTTGGGTCTGTCTGGTCCTCAGGGGTCTGTCTGTCTGGTCCTGGGTCCGTCCATCTTCGGTCCCAGGTATTATTCTCACTGTCCCTTACTAACCCCTGGGACCATGGGCCGCATTTGCCGTGATTCTAATAAGTCTTCATAAAACTGCCCACTAATGAAAAAGCGTGTTCAAGTTATCGGGACACTTGTGCATGTCGAGTCAATCATTATGTAAGGAAATGAACAAACATTAGACACCATCTACTTACCTGGTATCCATAATGCATTGCGTAATTTGTTTAATCAACTAAATGAAAAGTGGTCACATATGGTCACCTTTACTATGTATTTACTATCCGAAAAGCATGTGTTACATGTTCAATTATTATCCCCCGCTATCTCCAAAACATTTCATTTTCTGCCATTTCCGTGCAATAAGTGTAACAAATGTACACCAATTTTCTTCAAACTTAGTAACAAGGACTCAGCCAAGTTCAATCGCGACTTTCAACGGACGTTATTTAGCGGAGTTATGGCCCTTTGCTTAAATTATAAAGAAGTCAGTTTCTGCCATTTCCGTAATATAACTGTAATAAATATTAACCAATTTTCTTCAAACTTGGTAACAAGGTTGAATGCCTTAAGTGCCTGGCCAGGTTCGTTTAACTCTTTCAGTGGATGTTATTTTCCAGAGTTATGGCCCTTTAATTTACTACAAATGTCATTTTAATTAGCAGAGTTATGGCCCTTTGATTTGATAAAAAAAATCATTTTCTGTCACTTCTGTACAATAACTGCAATAAATATTACTGATTTTTTTCAAACTTGGTAAACAAAGTTAAATGTCTTACTTCCGAATAAGACTTCAGTTTATTTTTTTATGTTTCAACCAAGGTTAAACCTAACCTCAATAATGTTTACCTACAATATGTCCTGAAAGCGGGGGATGGAAATTTTACGAATTTGCTTATTTCTTTTGATTCCGGGCACGTCATTAATAATTGAATCAACTGATACTTTGAATAAAAAAACACAACTTTATATAATTATCATCAATTCACCTTTGGAAATTTATGTAATTAAATCAAATAAATAAGATATATCAGTAATTGTTACCGGTGTCATGCATAAAAATGTACCTCCTGCATAAAAAGTATCCGGATACTTTTTATACCCCTACCAAAACATACCCCTCTTGCATAAAATGTACCCCCTACTGAAATTGTTCATATTTAATATATTTTGTCTCAAAATATTTGAATTTAGTTAGAGCAGAACTGAGGGTGGCAGTTATTCCAAACTGAGAAATCCCCACCCCCAGGGATTTTTTTTTTTTTTTTTTTACTTTTGTTTGGTCTATTTCAACAAATTTTGATCAGAGACAATCATATACACATACAATGACTATGAGGTCACTAAAACACAAGCACTGTTCTGTCCTGGTGGGGGGGGGGTGTTACTTTTTCTTCTGCATAAAAAGTACCCCCCCCCCCTATCAAAAAAGTTCAATCTTCAAGTAAATTAGTCTGAAATTGATAGAATATTGATAAGTGACCCTAAAGCTGTCCATTTAAAACTTTCTTTGACCCAACCGAGCTCATTCCCATCCCAGGGCAATAGGGGGTACTTTTTATTCTGCATAAAAGTACCCCCCTACCACAACTTTCAATCTCCAAGTAAATTAGTCTGAAATTGATAGAATATTGATAAGGGACCCTGAAGCTGTCATTTAAAACTTTCTCTGACCCAACTGTCTGTTTGTCTGTCCATCTGTCTTTACATTTGTCTGTATACATCTGTCTGCTTGGATATCTGTCCATCTGTTGATCTGTGTACATCTGTCTGTCCATCTCTGTCAGTCCATCTGTATGTCTGTGCATCTGTAATTCTGTGTACATCTAACTGTCTGTCTGTACATATGTACATCTGCTTGTCTGTACATATGTACATCTGTCTGTCTGTACATACTGTATGGTCATGATATATCCATCTGTCTGTGTACTTTTGTCCATCTGTCCGTCCCTCTGTCTGTCCATCTGTCTGGATATCTCTCCATCTGTCTATACATCTGTCTGTATGTCTATCCCTCCATCTGTCTGTCTGTACATCTATCCATCTGTCTGGATATCTCTCCATCTGTCTCTCCATTTGTCTGTTTGTCCATCTGTCTGTCTGGATGTTGGTTTACTGATGATAACTTCAGAACAAATTGGTAGATTTTGTTGAAACTTCATACAATGGTATTTTTATCTATTCAAATTATCTGTCATCCATTTGGCTATTCTTCTTTGAATTAGTCTTGTTACCACTATTTTCTTAGAAAGTACAGAGGAGATATGTCTGAAATATCACATGTACACTTCCCTTTGGTTATAGTATTATCCATAATAAATGATGGGACTGATCCGTCAACAAGATGATTGACAGGCAGTCATCTTGGATTTTGATAGTTAAGGTTTGTCACTGTTACATTGTATTCCTCTGAAAGAATTACATAAATGGAGCCTTCTCAAATTCTATATACTGGCAGGTGACCAGTTCTCACCGAGGACTCATTGTCGCCATTGCTTACTTGTATGAGCACACTTGAATTTTCTGTAGAAATCGGCATGGCAGTGTCTCTATCAGAAGATGAATTTATTGTGTGGTATGTACAGATATGCTACGGTGTTTGCTCCGATATTGAATGGAAACATTGTAGCATATGCGAGCAAGAAGCGTGGCTTCATACTGCCTGGCAATTGGTCAGTTGTGTGGTAACCATAAAGACACGGTATGGCGAGTCCTGGTCGCTGACCTGTAATGTGGTAACCATAAAGATTACGGTATGGCGAGTCCTGGTCGCTGACCTGTAATGTGGTAACCATATCAAAAGATATGGTATGGTGAGACCTGGTCTCTGACCTGTAATGTGGTAACCATAAAGATACGGTATGGCGAGACCGGTTGCTGACCTGTAATGTGGTAACCATAAATATACGGTATGGTGAGACCTGGTCGCTGACCTGTAATGTGGTAACCATAAAGATACGGTATGGCGAGACCGGGTCGCTGACCTGTAGAGTGGTAACCATAAAGACACGGTATGGCAAGTCCTAGTCTCTGACCTGTAATGTGGTAACCATAAAGATACGGTATGGCGAGCTAAGGTCGCTGACCTGTAATGTGGTAACCATAAAGACACGGTATGGAGAGACCGGTTGCTGACCTGTAATGTGGTAACCATAAAGATACGGTATGGCGAGACCGGGTCGCTGACCTGTAATGTGGTAACCATAAAGATATGGTATGGAGAGACCTGGTCGCTGACCTGTAATATGGTAACCATAAAGATATGGTATGGCGAGACCAGGTCGCTGACCTGTAATGTGGTAACCATAAAGATACGGTATGGCCAGACCGGGTCGCAGACCTGTAATGTGGTAACCATAAAGATACGGTATGGCGAGACTGGGTCGCAGACCTGTAATGTGGTAACCATAAAGACACGGTATGGCAAGACCTGGTCGCTGATTTATATCTTGTTTCTTAGTTGTTTATATGGTATTTTGGGAGGAATAAGGAAAACATAGCCAAATTGCAGCCATCTTTGATTTTGACAATTGATGTTTAATTGTTACCACTGAGAAAGAAATGAAGGATAATTCCCATAAATATTGCATATTTAAGTTTAATTTTATTAATAAAAAGATGAGAGAAGCAGAGAAAATAACCATCTTCCATTTCTTATTTTAATTTTACTGATAAATATTTATCAATGGTGGACATCATAAGATCCCTCGGATGATGGTATAAAGGTATAAAAATACACAATGAAAAAAATCTAGTAAAATTATTTATTTACAGCGCATTGTCTTCTCCACTATATACATGTATGCAAGTAAATTTCTAACAAAAATGTGATATGTGTTATACATTAGGTATATATATACATGTATACAGGTAAATTTCTAACCACAATGTGATACATGTTATACATTAAGTATATATGCACCATGATGATGAATATTCCATCCTATGATGGAAAGTGAAAGTGATCACAAAAATATATATATTTAATCTACAGGTTTATTAATAAAATATACACTCTATATACCAACAAAACAATGTGACCTCTAATCCTTGACCCCAAACAAAGGTTAAAGTTCATGTATATATTTATTCTGTACTCAGCCTATCATATAGAATGTCTGATTGGACGGGAAAGATTGAAAGAACCAACTTAATTTCACGGCCACGATTATTCGGTCAAATATCGTTTTTATTTTGCATATGTTGCGAGCAAATTCAAGGCCATTTATTTTCAAGATTTTATATTGCCTGAGAAATGTCAGAAAATTCAGCACGAATATAAGTTGGTTTACGGTAATATATAACAGAAACTCGTGACAAACACAGATTTGTCTTGGGGCCAATAATACATTGATGATGAAATCTGATCCTGGATGGGAAAAAGAAGTATTCGAACTACAAATCTTTAGACAGAAGATGTTGAAACAAACACTGAAAGTTGGGCTCCAGTCATATATCATATTACATTAGAGAAAACGAGCGAGTTTCGCTCACAAAACAATAAGAATGAATACCTACCAAGGGAAGTAACTCTGTAATATGCAAAGACGGAAATGTGAAACCACGAAATATTGATGCTGCAAACTCAAAGCACTTTACAGTGTAGTTATATATGGTCATGTGCATTTCTTAACAAAAAAACCACATGGTCTGATATTTCATAAACAAATCCGATCCAACCATTGACACTTTCGACAAACAAGAAAGCTCATACATTATTTTGCTGGTGTATACAAGAAATTATTTAACTAGCATGGCTTAGAAGTGAGATGTTGACAATTCATTAATTAGTGTTTTCATCATAGTTTCGCAAAAAGTATTTTCACCCATAGATTGTTGCATATTTTGTTTCTTAATATTTGTGTCTTGTGATATTGAGATTTCAATGCTAATTATCACAAAATTATTTTGATAATTACGTACTTTAAATCAACTAATTTTTGTGTGCTATTAAATTTGGCGTAATTCACTGGAATTTGAAAATTTTGAAAATAAATGTCACGAAAATGTACGTTTCATGCATTTTAAGGTGAGTCAAGAAATCACGAATTAAATTGACGTGAAGGAGTCACTACGCATAAAATCTCAAAATTAAGACACATCAAAAAGAAGCTGGTTAACAATATATCAACAAGATATTTGGCAAAGCTGGACATATCAACAAAACCATAGACAATTTATGTAAGTTATTATATATATTATCCTTATATTAAATGCCAAATATACAATTCATTATCAGGAAAAAATATCCATGAAGAAATGGAAACGAATGTAAATAAACCTGAGTGGTAACTGTTCAGAATGTTTTGAAAGAAAATTCCAAACAATATGAAATAGCTTTCATATTGGTTTCAATTTAAGCGCTGACCAAGGCATTATTTGTTGTAAAATACTAAGTATGGATAGGATTAAGCATTGAACAGGACTGAGGACTCTTCCCAAGTTAACAAGTATATATAACGTTTAACTATACCGGAAACCATTTTTATATTTGTGTACACAAAATAGAGTTTCTTCTTCATTTTTAACAAAATCGCAAAAGCAAAACTTCATGAGCAGACTTGGTTCTCTTACTGATTATCAGACGATCATGTCTACCATCTGTACAATTAGTCATGAAACATTTGAATTAACATTCAAGCTCTATGATCGTACGAAATTGCGCAAAAATTTGTAAATCGCAAAAATAAAATGGCTGACAGTACAGTATATCATCGTGTAAGGTTATTTCATAACATCGGAATCTCAACAGAAAAACAAAATAACATTCAAATCAACAGGACAGAAAAAAACGTCAATGGAATGAGATTAGTACAACCTGATAAAATTAGGTCAACAAAATTAAATTAGGTCAACCAGAAGAATGAAAATTGGGTCACTAGTCTATAAATTAATTGAGTCGACCATATTATAATATGACCAGACAGTCAGCACTTGCCTTTTAATATGAATTTCTGCAGTAAAATGTTATTGATTAACTCATTCAACCCTGAGATTTCATAATGGACTGGTCTAGCGTTTGATTTAGACGAGTCTAAATGTGTTTTCAGGGGTGAATGAGTTAATTGGAGTATAAATATCTACCAGGTACAATGTCCTCTGATTTAAATAAAACCCCATTAAGACAGTTTCTATGTAACTTCCAATCAGACCAAAGCACTTTTTATAATAAAAAAACAATTAAGAAAGCAAAAGCACAGACAAATCTTCACTATCAGTTTAAACTTTATTAGGTCACCTGAGACGAAGTCTCAAGTGACCTATTCTAATCGCCTTTTGTCCGTCGTCGTGCGTCGTGCGTCGTCCGTCGTCCGTCGTCCGTCGTGCGTCGTCCGTCGTATGTCCGTAAACAATTTACATTTTCGACTTCTTCTCCAAAACTGCTGAAGCAATTTCAATGAAATTTCGCACAAACCTTCTAAGGCATAAGGCCAATCAAAATTGTGAATTATATGGTCCCCACCCCCCAGGGGGCTGTGGGAGGGGCCAAAAGGGGTAAAATTGAGTAAAATTTCAAAAATCTTCTTCTCTCTACTCACAGATGTGGTAGAATCAAATACTTTTCATAGATAGAAAGGTCTTAAGGTCCTTTACAAAAATTGTGAATTATATGACCCTGGGGTCTCTAGTTTCCCCCTGGGGAGGGGGTTAAATTTACAATACTTTATATTGAGAAAACACATTTTTGCGCATTATTTGGTCATTTGTAATAGGAAATGAGTCAAATGTTGTCAGAATTATCAGTATGAGATGGCCATTTAATCCTATTAACAAATTTTCTATAACTGACCCCCAGGGCCCTTAGGGGGGGGTCAAAAGGGGTCAAATAGGCTAAAACTTCAAAAATCTTCTTCTGAAATTCTGGATATGGTAGAATCAAATACTTTTCATAAATAGAAAGGTCTTAAGGTCCTTACAAAAATTGTGAATTATATGACCCTGGGGGTCTCACGTTTCCCCCTGGGGAGGGGGTCAAGTTTACTATAGTTTATATAGGGAAAACACATTTATGAGCATTTTTTGCTCAATTTTCATTGGAAAGGAGTCAAACTTGGTTAGAATTATTAGCCTGATATAGCATTTTAATATCATTTCCACATTGGTTCTGGCCGACCCCCTGGGAACAGAGGGGCGGGGCCAAAAAAAGGTCAAATAGGCTAAAAACTTCAAAAATATTCTTTTAAAATTCTGGAAATGGTCAAATACACTTTATAGATATGAAAAGGTCTTAAAGTTTGTTTATAAAAATTGTAAATTATATGACCCTGGGGTCTCCTGTTTCCTCTTGGGGAGGGGGGTAAAGTTTACTATAGTTTATATAGGAAAAACACATTAATGAGCATTTTTTGCTCAATTTTCATAGGAAATGAGTCAAACTTGGTTAGAATTATTAGCCTGAGATAGCATTTTAATATCATATCCACATTGGTCCTGGCTGACCCCTTGGGGGCAGGGGGGGGGGGCTAAAAAGGGTCAAATAGGCTAAAACTTCAAAAATCTTCTAAAATTCTGGATATAGTAGAATCAAATAATTATAGATGGAAAGGTCTTCAGGTGTTTTATAAAAACTGTGAATTATATGATCTTGGGGTCTCACGTTACCCCCCTGGGGAGGGGTCAAGTTTACTTTAGTTTATATAGTAAAAACCTTTTTGTGAACATTATTTGCCCAATTTTCGTAGGAAATTAGTCAAACTTGATTAGAATTATTAGCCTAAGATATAGCATTTTAACATCCATATCCGTCCTTGATGACCCCCTGGGGGACCAGAGGGGCAGGACCAAACAGGGTCAAATTGATTAAAATTTCAAAAAATACCTCTAAGTTCACAGGTTTGATGGAAGCAAATACTCTTCATAGTCTAAAAAGGTCAAATTTATAAATCACTGACCAACCTCAAGGCCCAGCATATAGTGTTTATATGTCTTTAATTTGTTTCATTATTTGTTTCATTATGTATTCTAACTCAGGTGACCGTTAAGGCCCATGGGCCTCTTGTTCGGAATACTGAACGTCCTAGTTAATATTTGGTGTATATTTTTTACCCCAAAAATCAAAACATTTTCTAACCACATGCTTGCCTCTAACTCTATATGTTTATGAAAGTTTGATTTTTTAAAATATAAACACTTATAAATTACAAATAAACAGTCTCCGAATTCAATGAAATAATGGTGCATATATTTCCTTGATCTTCTCATCCATTTCTCGTCTACTAGCTAATATTTAGTTATATTTTTTTTCAATTTTATAGGGTTATAGTACCAAGCTCTTTATCAACATTGAATGCAAAATTTGCCATGGTTGATGAAAAACTGACTATCGCATCTGTTTTAATGCATTCATACAACTATGAATCGTTTCTTGATTATGTCTTTTCTTCATTGAAGTTTAATAAATACAATGTAATAAAGATATAATTTCTTGTTTCTTGTTTTTCTTAATTATTCATAGCTATCTATATTATTTTCTTCGTTTTAGTTTTCTTAATAAATAATTATTAGATATTTTGCTAGATAAATTGAAAGTGAGTGATTTAAAGTGAACAGTCGGGCAAGGATGGCTAAAGTTGGTGAAATGGTGTGAATGTATCCAGTATTATTTCTTATGAAATAGAAAAATAAAATCTCTCGTCAAAATCTGTCTGCGTACGAAAAATTAATTTAAAGTATGGGAATTCTAAAACGTCCTCCCGGCTCACTAACGTCTGTGGTTACATTTCCATGCAGCCTCGATTTCAATGCTTTCAACTTTTCTTTACTTTAATGGTCAGAACTGCGAAACTAAGCAGAACTTGACCATCCTATTAATATGTGAGAACTTTTGGAAGGCCAATGAACGCATTTAGACTGGTTTTCTTTGCCCGACTATTCACTTTAAGCATTAAACTATCTTCCATACTGCGCACTAGAACTTTAAATTTGCGCCATGTTAATCAAACATGCAGATTTACAATTCATCACAAATGATTTTTCCTTTATCAGAAATTAATTTCAAAACAATACTCATATTAATTATCACAATTAATCATTCAATTTTATCACAATTAATCATTCAATTTTAATTTAAGAATATTGAATGTCAACAAGGTTATATGATCTTACAACTACTAATTGAAAAAATACTGTGAACAAACTTATTTGCGCATACTAATTAATTTTACGGTGCAAGGGGTTTCGCAAAAATTATTACTGCGAAAGAGTTCAATCAAAACCGTATTTTGTCTTTGAATATTAAGAGTTAGCTCCCTTGTGGGTAGGTATTCATTATGATGTCATTATTTTGTGAGAGAAACTCACATCGTTTTATCTTAATACTATGACTTTATGCTCAAACGCATGACATTATAATCAATACCTAACCTACAAGGGCAGATAACTCTGAAAACACAGAATATCACAAACTGCTTAACAATTCCTATACACAACTTTTACTTTGAACATTTCACATTCAATTTTACATGATTGTAATTTTATAATAAATAAGCAATTTCTAAAAAAACTGAAAACCAACTTATTGTGACGGCGGCCTAACAAATTTTCATTTTCTTACCAATTAATTATCACTATTAAATTACAGTTTAAATGGTAGTTCTTGTAGGTGAAACATCTTCATGGCGATATACTTTAAATTTGTTAATTGTAATTGCCTATGAATGACGCAAATTTGATTGCAATATGAAATAAATTTGTTTACAGCAGTTGACTGTTATTCAGGGGCGTAAGTAGTTATACCTCAACAGGAAGCCGATACATACAATTTACACAGTAATAAGATTCCCAAAGTGTAAAATTTAAGTTAAGAATTGAATGTCATTGAACAACCAAAAATGAAAATTTCCAATCTGTTATACAATCAGATAAAACCAACTCCTGCGACCCCTGAAGACACATAGGAACTTCCTTATAAAGTTTCAGGGGTCAAAGAGTTAAAACAATAATTTAATGCATAATTTGATGAAAAGATTTTTTCTCTCTCTCAACAGAATTAGATGTAGTACAAATCTGGCCGTTCTGTCCTGGGTGAATAAGGCAAACATGTGATAATTGGCTCGTGTCGTGTGGTGACCATGGATAGGTCAAGGTCATTCAAGGGAAACCTTTTTCTGGCGACATATTGCTGGGAATACTGGTCAAACTTGCTGCATGGCTCGCTCCAATCCACATTTAATGTTCACCAAGCATTGCTTAAGCAGAATTTTCCCTGACCCTCTGTGACCTTTAACCCTTCAGTATACCCAGTTGATGGGAACCCACTGCGACTCCGTGCCGAGGTCATTGAGTGCCATTCTCAGTTGTTTGTAAGCATCCTCGAAACTGTCATTGACTATCGTCATGTCAAACAGACCTTTGTAAACTCGTTCGATCTGGGCGCTCTCCTCCACAGCCTTGCGATAGTCGTCATCCTAGATTAAAACAATACATTCAGTAAAAACAAAGAAATACATTTGTGTTCTGTGTTTTTGCTAGGACAAAACTGGACGTAGAACTGCAATCCAACATATTTTTCTCGCCCAATTAAATTTCAGGTATTTTGTGAGTGATCCAAAATAGTGAAAATATAAATGTATCAAATACAAAAACTTATTTTTCGCATGTGATAAAATTTTACTGATTTGAAATATAAATCAAATACAGGTGAAATGGAAATCTAGATCGCGAAATTAAATTGTAATTAAAAAGTCATAGTTATAAAAATGCAAAATTAAGTTGCCGTCAAAATAAATTGGGTTACATTATGTGAAATTTCAATGACTCCTTATTTTAACCCCATGACTTTGAACTGAACTTTCACAACTATAAACCACATGGTCCATCACATTAATTAATGACCGAACTCTTCACAGTAATATATCGATACTTACTGTTTTTAAGTCCACCTTTCCAGCTCCAGATTTCTGGTAAAAGAAAACAAATCATGAGTAATATGTTTAGATATCAGGATGGTTTTGGTGAGAACCATTCAATTCGGCTAACATATGTAGATATCTCTTGTTTAATTTTCTATGAGCTGAATAATAGAATATTTCCTTGCTTTGGGGGTATGACAACAAGATCATGATCACAAAGCGAGGGGTAATTCATGAATTCTTGATAAAGGTTGGACATTCATGAATTCCCGCAAGGGTGAAATTTTGTTGTTTTTGACACACATTGTTATAAGTCCATGACTGAATGGCAATTGATATTTCTCCCAAATAATATAATTTTTTAATAAGTATTTTTCTTTCATACCTTGATGTTTTATTGCAATTTTACATCTATATTATCCTGTCATTTTGAAATAAATTCGAAGAAATCGACGACTGGAAGTCAATTTTCCATACATGAAAAATTATGTGATATTTTCATAACAAATTCTGTTGTCTGCATCCTTTATAGTAAAACCAGTCATATTTGTGAAAAAAAATGTTCAAAATTTTACCGGGGAAATAGAGATTTTGTTGACGCCGTGACGTCACGAGGCTTTATTGCATGGGTAGCCATGCAATACAGCCTCAGGAGACGTGAGTGTATTGCCCTGGACCAGCCAGTATTAGACACGTAGGTATGAGAGAAATACTGTTACAGAAAAGGATGAGGTGGGAATCAAAATGGCATTCTCACTGCAGCATGAACTCGTTAGTCTGATGACAATACGTCAATTTTGATGACGTCATCAACAATGCATGGCACTATTACACGACGTTAATTCATGACGCAGAATGTAACGGTATTGAATGCATCGAAAAATGTTGTATTTTTCCTGTACTTGCTGTCTTGAACGTTAACATGAACAACAAAATGAGGATTTAAAATTAATTATCCTTGGTTCTTAATTTATTTTCGTAAAAAGAGTTCATATATCAAATTGTATAAAACGGTGTCCACTTACTCCAACTTTTTATAAATTTTGCTTTCAAAAAATCATTTTGACCATTTGATATGTGTCTGTGAATATTATAATATTCTTTTATATTTTTTGCCAATGTGTTTATATTTAAGGTTTTATGAAAACATCTTGTTCTGTAAATGTATTGTTTAATGATTAAAAGTATAACATTATCAACTGGTGCATTAAGGTTGTTAGTTGTAAGACCAAGAAGAAAGGATTGTTTGTTAATTGAAAAAGGAATATAAAGAGCATCTAAAATAGTTTCAAAGTTTTGCAATAGATTTTGTACTTCTCGACATTCCCACATTAAATGAATTATTGTTTCTCTCTCTGAATTACAGAAAGTACACATAGGGCTAGCTACTATAACTATACTTAAATAATTTTGAATTGGTGGTCAGAATATAATGAGAAATACGAAACTGAAGCCATTGAAGTTTAGTGTTTTTTGTTACTTTAAAAGGAATGTTATAAATATGCTTCCACTCTTCTTCATCTAATAAAAATTCTTCTTGCCATTTCTGCTTACCTGTAGGTTCAGTTTCTGACTTATTAAGAATAGCATATAGAAATTTTGAATTTTTTTTATATTTGAAAAGAAAATCTGTATATTTAGGGGAACATATGGACGTATAAGTGGTAATAGATTTTGTGGCTGAGGGTTAGGCAGACGTTTACGAACAGCAGATATTAGTCCTTGAAATTGAAGGAAGTTGGTGTGTAAATTATCATATTTTTGTAAAAATTCTTCAAAAGAGTAAAAATTTATGTTTATTTGATCTTTCAGAAGATCAGCAATTGTGTGAACTCCTAATCTATACCAAGCCCTGTAGAAAACGGGTTTACCACCAACAGTTATGTTTTTGTTATGCCAGATACTTTCTGTTAAAAAGGATTTATTTTGTAAATCTTTAACTTCTTTGGAACTGTTCACTTTATACCAGGCTTTAAAAGTATCTTTCCAAAATTCATTTGTACAAAGGTTAATACATCTTAAAATATATTCACCACCAACATTTAATAGTAAATCAAAATCAATGTGTTCCTTTAAAAATAGATTTCCATTTCCCTTCGCAGGTGTATAATCTCCTGATCCAACCTAATTTAAGGGAATTAATAAAAGCATTTAAATTTACCATTTTTCAAGCCACCATTAAAATATTCTTGAACGATATTGGCTCTTTTAACTTTGTCTGTTTTACCATCCCATAAAAATTCAAATAAAATTGTATTTATTTCTTTTATAACCTTTTCACTTGGGTTGGGAAGAGATATGAATAAGTGGTTAAATTGAGAAATCATTAGTGATTTTATGATATGAATTTTACCAATAGGAGTCAGTTTCCTTTTTTTCCAGGAGCTGATCAGACTTTTTAGTTTAACAATTTTTTTGTCAAAATTTAGTTTTGGTATATTATCCAGATTTATATCAAAGTCAATCCCAAGTAGCGTAAATTTAGTTTTTTCCCCAATTAAAGTTGAATTCCGGAAGCATCCTTTCGTTACTGTATTTCATACTACCAATCCAAATTATTTCAGTTTTGTCTACATTCATTTTTAGACCAGATATTTTTTGGAAAGAAGTTAGTTCTGTTAGAGTCTCACGAAGTGATTTCTCAGACCCATCTAATGTGAGAAAGGTATCATCAGCATATTGTGATGTGAGAATATCAAAGTTCTCTGTTATGATTCCATTTATATTCAATTTTTTTTTTTTAGTCGAATTGCTAATACTTCTGCGCAAAGAATAAAAATATAGGGAGCTATTGGGTCACCTTGACGACAAGATCGTTTTATATCGAAAAATTGAGAAAGATTTCCACCTTGATTAATTGCAGATGTAACATTGTTATGTAGAGTATTAAACCATCTTAAAATATCACTACCAAAGCCAAAAAAACTTAGAACTTTCCGAATGTAATTCCAAGACACGGAGTCGAATGCTTTTTCAAAATCGATCATTAGAATCATACCAGGAATATCATTATCTTCAGTGAATTTCATAATATCATACAGTAGACGTGTATTTTTCACCAATATATCTCCCTGATAAAAAACCCAGTTTGATCGTGACTTATAAGTTTATCTAAAACACTTCTCATTCTGTAAGAGATCACCCCAGAGGCAATTTTATATGTGATATTCAGCAAAGAGATTGGACGCCAATTTTTCAAAAAATGTCTTGGTTTATCACCTTTTGGTATGCATGTAATAATTCCTTGCCGCTGGGTTACTGATAATTCTTCCTTTGAAAAACCAAAATTTAAAGATCGAACTACAAATTTACCAATTTTGTTCCAAAAAAATTTAAAAAAACTCTACTGTGAAACCATCTGATCCTGGACTTTTGTTATTCTTCATGTTTTTTAAAAAATAGCTTGCTTCTGTGAGAGTGATCTCCCCTTCTAGAGACTGTGACTCTGACTCTGTAAGTTTTGGTAGATCAGGGAAATTTAGGTAATTATCCAGATCAACATTATTTATATGTTTGTTCTCTTTATAGAGATTTTCATAAAAACTGTTTGGTATTTTCCAAGATGTCTACTTGTTTATCTATTACTGTTCCATCTTCTTTTTGTATTTTGGGAATTATTTTAGAAACAAAGTTTCTATTTTCTAAGTTTAAAAAGTATCTGGTAGGTTTTTCTCCCTCTTCCTCCCACTTAACTTTAGATCTTATCACACTACCTTTTAATTTATATGACCGAATAGCTTCTAATTCTTTCTTTTTGTCTTCTATTTCTAAAATATCAGTATCTTCACTGTTTTCTAAATCTTGTATGGTCTGTATCAGTTTATTTTCTTTTAAATTTCTTTGGGTTTTTTTATGGGAAGAGAAGGAGATAGTTTTACCTCTAATGTTCATTAACAGAGTTTCCAAGAATAATTGTTCATCTATATTAAACTGTAAAATTGAATCATCTATGTCATCAATAGCATTTTGATTGTAAACAGGAAGACAATAATCTTTTTTAGTGTCTGTAATAACCTTATTAATCAATTGAACATATTCTGTATCATAAAGAAGAGAGTTATTGAACTTCCAAAGACCCCTTCCTCTTTTAAATTCATTTAATTTCAATACTAACTTTACAATAGAGTGATCTGATCTGTAACTAGGTTCTACAGAAGAGGAGGTGACAAAAGATAACAAACCTTCACTTACCAAAAAATAAATCTAATCTTGATTGTTTCAGAGGGTTTAATTTTCTCCATGTATATCTTTTTTGGTTTGGATGGTATTCCCTGAAAATATCTATCAGATTGTATTCATCAATTATATTTAATACCTTATCTCGAGCTTGTGGATTGTTCACAGTTTTATTTGTCTTATCGTAATCAAGGTGAGGATTGAGAACCAGATTAAAATCTCCACAAATAATAGACATTATATTTCCAAATTCATCAAGTGTTTCTGATATAGTGTTATAGAAATTTGGTTCATCTTTATTTGGTCCATATAATGTTATCAGAGTCATACTTACAGAGTCAATTTCTATCTCTAACGCTAAAAAGTTTCCAGTATGATCCTTCTTAATTTTCTTAAACTTAAATTCAAAATTGTTGTTAAAATAGAATGGGCGACACCTCTGGCATTGGATTTGTAAGAATTGAAAAAACATTCATAACCCCATTCAGACCTTATCTGATTTTCTAAATCTACAGTAAAATGTGTGTCTTGGATACAAAAGATATTGTGATTTTTACTTTTAAGGTATGAAAATATGTCTTTTCTTTTCGTAAAGTCACCTAGGCCCTGACAGTTTACAGATAATATAGTGATATTACTCATCCGTTATCAAAAATCTGAAAATGTATTCCACATCTCAAGGGTAAAGGTAAGAAGTTGAGGAAGAGAAAAAGAGACAGAAAGATTCTAGATGACAGATCATGAAAAAAAATATAGACAGACGTGATTAGAACATATATAGAGAGTAACAATGAAAACATTTACATTAAAAAACGAACATTAGAACTGACATACCAGTGTTGCACATGGTGTTCCATTGTTTCAGTCATTCACATGATACCATTAAATAAAAAATACATATTTCCACATCTCAACTCTATCCTCCTATACAACTTTTTCCTCTCTAACCTATCTTTCTTAACCTCTTATAAATGTCATGTATGTCTGAACGAATGTGGGTGTATGGAAACCTTTGAATGTATATAATAATTTAAGTAAACTCTTTGGTATATGTGTGAGGGTGTGTGTTTGTATGTGTAAAAGTATAAATGTGAATGTCATGTAAAATTGATACAAATGAAATACTTTTGTTTTTGTGTTTATGATGTTAAATTAATTGTCTTTGTCTGTATTGTCTGTAAAAATGAAAATGATTTCAAAAATAAAAAAATTATAAAAAAAAAAACATGAACAACCTGTCATACCTCAAAGGTTTGACAGAAAAATATCTCACAGCTAAAACCAACATGGGTTATCTCTAGAGACAGGTGAAACTGTATGTGGTACTACCAAGCTGATTTCAGACCGGGATTACAAAGCAATCTACATCTTAAGTGTCCAGACCATCACTCAACCAGAACAGAGGATGCTACCAGATACTATTGCTCTACTAGGATGCTAGACTGATTTGGTCGCATGACATCAGGTTTAAAATCTCTGGGGCTCATGACAAAATCCAAACACTAGATTTGTCTGTAGCGAGCTCCTAGCTAATTACCACAGGTAGAGATGAAGAGGCCAAACAGGGTCCAGTTTCATGAACATTCCCGAACTTTGAGGGATCCTTAACTTAAATTTCCCCATAGAAAAGTATCACAAAAGTTAAGGGAAAAAATCTTAAGGAGCTCTTCCTTAAAATCTGTAATGATTTCCTATGGAAATGTTAAGTTAAGGAATTCCTTAAATTTAAGGAATGTTCATGAAACTGGGCCCCGACACATTTTTGTTGAGAAATGATGTATAAATATCGTTAATGTTACTAACCCCTCTACGGACCACAATGGCCTTTCTGTCGTCCCAGGTCGTACATGCGTTTCAGAGCTTCAGCACTGGGCGCTGCTATGAACACACAAAATGGCATAAACTCGGCCGTCTTCAGGATTTTCAGCGACTGTAGTAAAATAATAATACAATTATCGTAGCATTTTGATAAGGTCAACATATGGTTTTATTAACCTGAGAAAAAACATTGACCAAGTAAAATTATCGAGAATCACATGACACAACTTCATTTAGCTGATTAAAAAAAATATGAAAAATGTAATTTTATTAACAGAATTTATCTGATATAGACAAAAATATCAAAATTAAATACGTTTTTAATTCAAATATATTTGAACATTATAAACAGAACTGTTTGTCAAATATCTCAAACTGTATGATACTTTTCAGAAAGCTAACACAACAAACAGAACATGAGTGGAAACAAATGAGTCTAAAATCTTACCGTGGGGTTGACATCAAGCACACACATTTTCCCCGCATTTGTCACATGGTTTATTGAGTCTATTTTTGTTCCATACAGATTGCCGTTATATTCTCCGTACTCCAGATAGAGGCCTGCTTTGATGTCGTCCTCCATCGTCTCGCGATCCGTAAAAAAATACCCTTTACCATTTACCTCACCTTCCCTCATTTCTCGACAAGTATCTGTAGATAGATAATCAGGTGTAATTACAGGTAAATAATTCAGGTAGGCATGTAATGTAATTACAGGTAAATTAATACAGGTAGACATCAAAGTAATTACAGGTAAATAAAACAGGTAGGCATCAAATGTAATTACAGGTAAATTAATACAGGTAGACATCAAAGTAATTACAGGTAAATAAAACAGGTAGGCATGTAATGTAATTACAGGTAAATTAATACAGGTAGACATCAAAGTAATTACAGGTAAATAATATAGGTAGGCATCAAATGTAATTACAGGTAAGTCATGAAGGTAGATTGCAGGTGTAATTACCTGCAATCAGTATAAACATTAGCATGTTTATCAGTATATACATTGGTCATGTAGGCCACGAAGCAGGGGACATAATTCCAGCAAATATGGAACAAAAGATTGAGACATTAATGAAGGGACATAACTCCAAATATATTGATTTCTAAAGGAGCTAAAATAATATGTAATAAATATCACTGTGCACAGATTGGTCAAACGCAGAGAGAAACTAATAAGAAATCATTACACCACATTTACTCCTAAATTGATCGTAGTTGTATTACATCATACCGTAAAATTGTGTTGCTTTGACACGTACCTTTTATTTTCCAGCCTATCAAATAACTTTTTGATATACATAATAGCTACATTGTGAATGACTCTGAAAAAACTGAAGATGATTATAATAAATGAGACAGTTGTTGTAAAATAAAGAGAAAGAAATAATAAATGTCACAGCTTGATCTAATAATATCCAGAGATTATTGCTTGGCATTGGATTTAAATTTTTAGTATAATATACTGTTTACTCTGTTTTCAATAAACCAAGTTATTTCTAAAAAAAATAAAAAAACCCACCTAAACCCAACCCCACCATTCCCTACAATAAAATAGAGGTCCCCTTGGCCCCGCTTCAGTTTTTGGGCTTCATCACTTTAATGACTTTGAATTAAATGAAGAACTGAAAATATACAGGAATGGTGGTTGGTTTTTCTATTTTTTTCGCTTTTGATTATATTTGAATTTTTTGGCTTACTGTGCAGGTAGAAACCATTGTTTGTTGAAATTGGCAAGGTCACACCAGGGTTTTGGGGTTGATTTTTTTATTTGCAACAATGTTTTTGATTCAATTCTTTAAGCGGCTCGAGACACCATTATCTAGGGTTGTACATGGTAATAAGTTTGTTAATACACATTAGCAATCTAAGTAAAGCACCGGAGGAAAAAAAAAATAAAAAGTTAAAAACTCGGCGTTTCTAATCATAGACAGATGGGGGTACAAGTTTCTGATAGTCTGCTTTGTGAGAATACTTTTTAATAGAGAGTGTTGGGTATTCGTGGTCTTCAGAAGGTTGACAATCAACAGACTATTTGATTTTATAACTCCTTCATGACTATATCTGGTCATTCTAGCTCAAGATATGAATATCAAATTGCGTTCTCCTATTTCGTTATCATTGTTTGCTTCATAGTTGTCATAATTATACCTGTGACATCAACAATTAGTGTTATAAAAATTACATGTTTTTACAATATATCGTATGTCAACAGTTGTATGATATGGGCTGGATGATAATGTAACACTATATCTTAAATGATTGTTCATTTCTTATGGGATTTATGTGATATGAGTCTATGATAGGTTTTTTTTCGTGTTGCACCTCATCCGTGCCATGGTCGGATCTAACAGATTTTTAACACTTTGACATGTCGCCTTTTTATTAATACTTCATATGAAATTGGAGCAACACAAATATAAGATAACATTTCTATCCCTATCTTACCAAAATAATACATAACATTTCGTAGAAACATTCAATGCCAACAAATGTTAGTTGACTCAGAAAAAAAACACCTAGACGACAGGCAGACTTTTTTTCCAAGCCGTCCCCTTGAAAACTTGACCGTCAACTTTATTCTGATTCCTGGTTATGGGAAGTTTATATGAATTTCTAGCTTCTGCACATGTAAGTAATATGAAAAAAGCCTCCCTCCTCTGGACACTACATAAGTGCAGGTTTATATTAACACCTTGTGACTTAATGCACAAAATTATTTCATAGGTGTAATCCAATCCGAAATAATAGATTTAGGCTGAGGTTTACATTTTTTTAATGTTGTTGGATAAGTTCTATTTAGCGATATTCACCAAAAACAAACCTGTTTTCCTCCCCCTCCCTTGAAAGAAAAGAAATAAAAAGATAAATATAGCGATCACATTATCATACGGCTACTTGCATAAAAATAAAACAGCTTGCACAATTTTGTAAGGTTATCCACTCCTAACATTTTCTGGGATTTAATTTTAATTTCCATTTTTTGAAGAAGTCATTACAGGGTATTGTTTTGCGAATTTTAACATTTGCCCAATTGATTAAGGATGCATCTGATGGTTCCGATTGTACATACAAGCCTCTTAGTTAGGCTTTTCGACTTTTTCAATATTTTGAATTGTATCAAGTATCAGAATTTATGACATTAGATAGTTTTTCATCAAATTAAATTTCTTTATAACTTTCGTTAAACAAATCTTTTCTTTCATGTTGCGTTTTGAATTTTAGCTGATATTTTTGATATATAGGTAAAACACTGCGATCGGAAAGCTTATTCAACCGCCTGCGGGGAAATTGTTGTTTTTCGGAAACGAAAATCGCGTAAAATGCGATAGCCGTGAAAGCATACTTAACCAAAGTTTAGTAGATATACATTATACAAAGTTAACAAGGCAGTAGAAGAAGAGGAAATCCTTCACTGGTATATTAGGGAATCCCTTGATTATGCCAAACTGTATGCAAATTTTGTTGTTTATACACACAAATATTATTTTTTTTTTTTTTTTCAGGACCTTTTGTTCATTTTCCATTCCTGATTCAGGCTCTCTGTACTTAATATTCTCATCCTTCCTGGGCCCAGCTTCATGATCATTCCTTTAAACTTTAAGGAATTCCTTAACTAAAAAATTCTCCATAAGAAGGCGCTACAGAAGTTAGGGAAAAATCTTAAGTTAAGGAGCCTTCCTTAAAATCTGTATTGCTTTCCTATGGAGAATTTTATGTTAAGGGATTCCTTAAATTCTAAGGAATGTTCATGAAACTTTGGTCTTGATTTAGGCTTTAAGCTTATGTACCAAACTAAATCTGATTCATGCCCTTAAGGCCTCGTTTTCTCACGCTTTCTGGTTCATGCCGATTGAAGGCCATTTTATTTACCTTCCCCTAGCTGTTTCTCATCTGCTGAGAGATAGTCCTGCATCCTTATCTCCTCTGAAACCTACATAGAAAATTTGAGACAGATCCCTTCAGTATTTTTTTGAGAAATAGCGCTAACAAACTTCAACTATCCAAAATCCTTGATGGCAGCCTATCGGCCATCTTGTAGACCATTTGGTTCCCCAATATGCAATATGTCCTCGGAGAACCTACATATGAAATTTGAAAAAGATCCCTCACCTCCCATGCCCGTCGTAACCTTTCACCATATTTCTCACCACTCCATTCACTCCTTTTTACCAACCTCTCACCCCCTCATTTCCCTAGCTCCCACCCATTCAACTTATCTTACTATCTATCATTGCCCTATATTTTTCAGTCAACCTCCTTCCATTTTCCGCCCTTCCCCAATAATATTTTCTGCATCCCTAAGCGCTCATTGGTGTTCTATGTCCCCTGCATTATTGACTTAATTACCAGAAATTATAGCACCACGGGAGATAATTCCTGTATCTAGTAACCAAAATTCCTTCCTACCAATATCCCATATAACAGATTTTTAAAAAATGAATTGTTTGTTCTTCTCTGAAACAAATGAGGAAAAAACTTAGTAAAATATCTTTATCCAATTTAAGTTAAATAGAGACATATGGACCACCTAGATAGTTTGGAAAGTGTAATTCAATTTTCTATAGAAAGTGAAAGTAGGCAACACCTGATGATGATGTACGTGAGTGTGTGTATGAATGTGATAAAAATTACGTGCCATTGTACTGGTGTTAGTGATGGTGGTATCTGTCCATGTAACAGCTGGTAGTCATCGTTTACAACATAGATCCACTAACTGTAATTCTTTATACTTTCGAATGTGTGTAACAGTTCTAGATCAGGTCAATGTTAACTAACAAACAACACGTATTATAGCTAGCTCAAGCAGCAGAGAGTTTGGCTAGTGTTCTGAGGGTCCCAGGTTTGAACCCTGTTCTGTCTGTGTATTTTTTAATTATCATAACTACTACAAATGCCTTGGACAATGATCATGATGTTTCAGGTTCAACAATGACCATATAAAACTTTTAATTATCATATATTATGGAGTCTGGTTTGGTAAGTTAAATGTGATTTAGTGTCATTTAAAGGATCTGCCAGGTTCAGGAGGAGATGAAAGGCAGAGATCCCCAGAAGAAAACCATAGACCATGTACCTGGTAACTACCCCTACATAGGATTCAATCACTATAATGACCTAGAGATGCAGCTATAGCTAGGTCCCTGCGGAAATATGTTGGGGAACATCTTTTAAAACCACTCAACCACCAGTCTTGATTGTTATAGTCTGTGACAGCTTCAGATAATTAGTTTTCATCATTTTATCCTAGAATATATCAATATCATTTCTCTGAAAAATCAACAACAGGAATATCAAACCCAGAATGAGAAGAAACATGCTAAAATGTCTCCCTCCATTTCACCTACCCGGTATGGTAATTTATAAATAAAAATCAATGAAGCAGGGTAATTGACAACATGCTGCACTCATGCTTTAAAGCCTGCAGCATGATGCCAGCATACACAGCAGCATGGTTTCAGCATATGCTGAAAATGCAGTCTCTTTATTGTGCATGCTGCAAATTGGTAAGGGAATAAATATAAACTGTAATAAGAAAAAATATCTGTGTGCTTAAAATTCTGGAGTTGGTCATAAATCTTTAATATGAACTATTGTTTCAGTTCAATACATTCTCCATCAATTTAGACTGTTTACCTACTATATATGCATGCAGGTGTACATGTGTACCACACAAAATAGAAAGTACACATGTGTATGTGTGGACATATGTCACATTTATGTTTTGATAGATATGCAATGGTAATGTCAAGATCAAAGATGTCGCACTTGAATTTGAATTAACAAAATGCCTGACATTGTATATATACACATCAATAAAAAGAAATTCTCACCTGTTGCATTAATTAAAATAGGTAAATTATCTGGTCTATCAGTGATCAATACCAATTCGCTAATCATATGTATTGAAATGGAGTGAAGATTTACTCTCTTATTTAAAACAAAGGGTAAATATCATTTACAGTGAAAAGTCTTGGTCTAATAAATGTGACACCAGTGGAGTACCTCAAGGCATTGTCCTAAGTCCTGTTTTGTTTTATCAGGGTTTTAGGCCAGGTCCTTTATAGGGTCCGGTAGAAAGATCCATTCCCAATTGAAAAATAGCACTGTATTTTCCCAATTCAGTCAGTATTTTCTCAGTCACAGTAGCCTTCTTGGTTATTTTACATTTAAACCCACTTTGATGTTATTTTAATTAAAATTGTGAGGAAAATTTCATTGAAAAATGATGCTGATGCTTATTTTCCCAATTTTTTGTAAAGAGACCATTTTCTTGCTTTATTAATGGTCCCTTTTCCCAAAATAGAAAATGAGCTGACAAAAACAATATTTCTAATCTACATTGTACAGAAAATTTCAAGTTAAAATTATTTTATATAATCTGGATTGCCTATGAAAGGGATATACAATTGCTAATTCAAGTGGTTTTATTAATCCACTTTTCTAATCGGAGATATGAAATAAAACACCTATATATATTATCAGAACAACTCAAAATTCTTAAGAAGAAATTTCAATGTAATTGAACATTCACATAACTTTTATCATATAGATAATTGACATCAATTATTGACCCCTGGAAATTCATAATGAAACTCTGCCAGTCTTTGAATTAGAAGGGTTTAAATGATTCTTCAGGGGTGAATGAGGAATAACACCATCATAACATTAACATCTACTTGTATAATATCATGAATAAAACTTGAATAGAAGATGTGTCTTTCCATCTAGTGAACACATACTTAGGTAGAAAGTGAGGAAAAAACTAGGTGTACAATTTGAGAAAAGACTACTGAATTTGAATCAAGCTGTTGATAAATAAGGTTATCACATTTTCGGACTCCTATTCACAACATCTGTATATATACCACACATATATAGACACTACAATGTTTCCCACAAGGTAAAAAGGCTCGTTATAGACCTAGCAAAGGGTACGAGACTCAGGTGTGATCACCACGACTAAAAAAGGACTGTCATTGAATATGTCCAACAATTTACAGGAAAGCAACAAAAAAGTCTGGTTCACTCTATAGGAAGCTTGCCCATGTATTACATTGGATTTTAAAAGCTTTTAAAGATGTTTAAAAAATGAATAAAGTGGTTGAAGCATTTAAAACATTTAAAGATATTGATAACTCAATAAGGATATGCCTTATCGCCAGCTAATTACACTGTGGGCCTCTTGAAAATACAAAATCTGGGATTTGCCCTAATTCTTAAAATGATTGACTCTATGCAACACATTACACAACACTTTTAATTCTATAATTTAATAATCAATGTCAGTCGTTATGGATAAATGCTTTTGCACCAAAACGTGATCCACATGAGTAGTACATTTAATGGCCCATATATTAGGTCTCTTGAAATTCTAAATATCCAGAGTTTCCTCCCTTGAAATTATTGCCCTTTGCACAGCACACAATGCTTATATATATATAGATAAACCTTTACTAATTCAGAAATCAATGTCAGCTAGTTGTGCACACAATTAAGGTTATTTGCACAATTTGCATCAAATCTCGAGCTTAACACCTAGAACAATTCCCACAGTGACTGAGCTCACTTACAACAATATCAGAGTGATTCAATAAGTACCCCTCCTCTCGTCAAAAGTTGATTTAACAAAGAGAAAGTCGACTTTTTTAAACAAACTTAGCACACTTAACAAAAGACTTGTTATTTTATATGTAGCTAGCCAGTAACAGTTTATTAGGAAGTGACAATTCTGTAAGCTGGTATAGTAATCACTGCTTGTTATATATTTACATGTTAATGACATTCTATTATTACACATAACAAAGCTTGCCTGGTAATAACTCAATAATATATCCCTATTGTTATAATGTACAATGGAATGCTGTTAATTTCCTTAATTGTCAGGGTAATTATGTTCTTTTTACAAAGGAATGCAAGATATCAGCGTGAGGTGGCAATGAACAGTTTGTTTTCAACAGTTATTACTATAGCCCGAATTCTACCCAACATTTGTTTCGGGAGACCAAACTTCTTTCTATATAAATAACCTGTCTCCCATGGACCAAACTTCTCTCTTTCTATATAAATACAACCTGTCTCCCATGACCAAACTTCTCTCTATATATAATATAACCTGTCTCCCAGTGACCAAACTTCTCTCTTTAATATATATAACTAGCTGTCTCCCACTGGGCCAAACTTCTCTCTATATATATATATAACCTGTCTCCCATGGGGACCAAACTTCTCTCTCTATATATATATATATATAACCTGTCTCCCATGGACCAAACTTCTCTCTATATATATATAACCTGTCTCCCATGGGGCCAAACTTCTCTCTCTATATATATATAACCTGTCTCCCAGGGGCCAAACTTCTCTCTATATATATATATAACCTGTATCCCACTGGGACCAAACTTTCTCTCTCTATATATATATAACCTGTCTCCCACTGGGGTCTCCCACCAAACTTCTCTCTATATATATCTATAACCTGTCTCCCAGGAGGCAAACTTCTCTATATATTAATAAAATGGGCCAAATATATATCTAATACTTCTGTCTCCCACCTGGGGCCAAACTTCTCTATATATATAATATCTATAACCTGTCTCCAAGGGACCAAACTTCTCTCTCTATATATATATATAACCTGTCTCCCACTGGGGCCAAACTTTCTCTCTATATATATATATAACCTGTCTCCCACTGGGGCCAAACTTCTCTCTATATACCATATTCTCTCTATATAACCTGTCTCCACTGGGGCCAAACTTCTCTCTCTCTCTCTATATATAATATCTATAACCTGACAAAACTTCTCTCTATAATATCTATAAACATGTTCTTCTATATATATAATTTTTTATAACCTGTCTCCCAGGACCAAACTTCTCTCTCTATAAGTATAATGTAACCTGTCTCTCCAAACTTCTCTCTACTCGATATATATAACCTGTCTCCCACAGGGGCCAAACTTCTCTCTCTAAATATATATACTATAACCTGTCTCCCAAACAAACTTCTCTCTATATATGTATAACCTGTCTCCCAGGGGCCAAATTTCTCTCTATATATATAACCTGTCTCCCAGGGGCCAAAATTTCTTTCTCTCTATATATATAACCTGTCTCCCAGGGGCCAAACTTCTCTCTCTATATATATATATATAACCTGTCCTGATAGACATTAAATGACCCAGATTCATTAATATTTCTTATAATTTTAAGAAATTCATTAACTTGAAATTATCCAAAGAACAGTTCTGGGGGACCAGACTTCTCTCGATAATGGGAGACCGTTCCTCTAATTGTCTCTCTCTCTTGCAGAAGTCGTCCTGACATTGCTTGGCAGGCTGGTTAAAGACCAACACTATCTCTCCATACCCTATATTAGATAGAGTCTAAGTAAAGCTTTATTTTACCCTGAACTATCCCATTATAGCCTTCACCTTAAGTCCTGATCATTTGTAATCCAATTATATATCCGGAATTATACAATGGAATTAGGAACAGTTAACAATACACAATGTGTATCAGGGATTTAGACACACATAGTGTTGTAATCAAAAGAAAAAACAATCGATCACAAAGCTGATTACCTACTTAAAGTTACAAAAACAGGAATACAAAATAAATTTTAACTATTATGCATTACAAAATTAACTTTAAGTAATTTTCCTTTCAATATATAGTCATATAAGTTACAAAACAACCATGTGCACTTAATTGCATGGCTCTAAAATACATGATCCAGCATTTTTAAAAGTCTGATTTCTTGATGACGTTAACTATTTCATAGATTTTACGCAATGATTTTTCCACATTTGCGTAAAACCTGCATAAGTTTTTTATTTTACTTAAGTTTTACATAAATTTTACGCACTTTCGGATCAGACGTGTAAAATGTAGGTAAGGGTCAAACTCATCATGAAATATTTGGCCAATTACAGTTTAATAACCACAGTAAAGTATATCTAAGTTACCACCTCTGTATAAAGACCACCTGCTTAATGAGACCACTTGTTAACACAAATGACAACACCTGCTAAATCAACCAATGTACAAAGATTGTGTGGCAATAAAGACCGGTTTTCTCTGTCATTTACGTGGTCTTTATAGACAGATTTGAATGTACATGGGGCCGCGGTGGCTGAGTGGTTAAGATGTCCAGACATATTACCACAAACCCTTCACCCCTGGGTCACAAGTTTGAATTCCAAGTATGGCAGTTAAGCCAGATACTGACCGCTGGTTGGTGGTTTTTCTTCAAGTACTCTGGTTACCCTCCACAATCAAACCTGACAAATCATTAAATGACCCTGGCTGTTAATACTCTGGACATAAAACTCAGAGAAGAAATTGACTGTGCATGTATCCTCAAATCAAGATAAAAAAATTTTTTGCTAAAACAGCTAGCTAATACCATTCTGAAATGTTTCATTCTTTACCTTTTTGCCTTTTTAGAGAAGATGTAATCACAGGTTTTTGTAACAAATCAGAGATCCCATTTGGATTTTTTGTGGTACAGAACTAACTTATTCATCCCAAAAGTTTATAATGAACTGTTCCAGCTTTAGTTTTGGGAGATTTCAAATGTGTCTTTTTGTGTGAAATGAGTTACCAACCATCTTACACTGAACCCTTGTTTTAAACCTGCTGGACCACGTCTCTGTCTGTCTGGTAACATTTTAACATTAACTTTTATAGTAGTAGTCTAATTCAGCCATATTGTACAGTACAGTATCTATCACACTTTAAAACATAATGGGCTATATTGTAATCAGTTACCATGACAACAGTCTATGGAAGTAGGATCAGGACATACAGAAAGGGTATTTGGGATTGAAGAGCAGGGCCAAAGCATACAGGAAGGACCGGTACCACTGAGGGGGCAAAAGGACTAGAGCGAAGCTCAGGAATTAATCAAAGGGGCTGGAACAGTACACAGGAAGGATCACCAAACTGGGCTCAAGGATTGGTACCAGTTGAATAGGAAAAGATTTTTTTTTTAATATGGTGACCATCTTGGATATTGGATAACCCAGAGCAATATTTATATTTGTTTTACATCCCTACCAATTCTCAGTTCAACCCATCTCACCAGTGGAACTGGACAAGAATTCTAAAGTGTATTTTTCAAGAAGGCAGCTGTGAAAATCATCTTGATTTTTGGACAGACCCAAAAAATATATGTATAACACTCAGATTATTCCACGCAAGAATCAGCTCAAACCCACCGATGGAACCTTAAATACAGTCCCAAACTGTGACTGCACAATCATGTTACCAGATATGCAGTGCTGCGAAGGAAACATTTTTGCGGCCAGAAAAGTAAAGGTCAAAAACAATTTATTGGCTGCCCTTCCTAATATTCCTAACAAATATTAACCTATCACACCAGTGGAACTGGAGATATTGAAACTATAATATAAAATGATTTTCAATATGGTTGCTGAGGTGGCCATATTGGATTTTGAATGGCCTGCAAAATATGAAGTCTGGCCAATTTCAGGACCATTCAAGAAAAGTTTTAGCCCAACCCCACTTATATATAGTGGCACATGAAAAGTGAAAATTTATTTTTACACACAGCGCATGACGATGGACAAATTATGATGGCTAGAGGTCATCTTGATCTTTCGGGTCAGACGACCTAAAAAGTAGCGGCAATCAGATAAATATATCCTACGGTTGCCTGTTTGGTAATTATGGCCGACTCCCCAGGTTGTTGTATTGATATCAAATATTTTATCAGCTGTCAACATGCGGTATGTTTAAATCGACAATAAACATGTATATTAAATTCCAGCAGTCATATATACATGTATATACTATATACTTTGAAAAACATAATAATTTAGTATACTATATAATATATGTATAGCCCCTAACACAGAAATGAGATCCACCATCACATCAGAACCAATATTATAAACTTTACTAATTTTGGTGTTATCTAGTTTAAGCGATAGCATGATCTTAAACAGGTAATTAGCATACGCAATGATGAATTCACAGATACCCGGTATACAGAACATACAATATGTGAATCTCCAGTTTTAAAACAGCATTGCTGGATCAAAAATAAATTACTGCTAAAATAGGTAGTTTAAGTCTAGTTTCTAATCTCAATCATCGAGATCGACAGTTAAAACAAATAAATTTAAACAGTCTAGCTCAAATTCATCTCATTTTAACCAAGATCCACAAACGAACCTAATATGTCCAGTTTCTCATCTCAATAATTCAAACAAGCCGGGTTACATAAAATTTACACGGGCTCCATTATCATTATATATATACCCTCATAACCTCAACAAAATTCAACATCTATTCCTTATATTTACAGTTTTTCAAGTAAATGAATATTATTTTTCCCGCGGCAGTTGCATATTTTTTATTAAAATACCAATATTTTTTTCTCTCCCGTCATCGTCAACGAATTCGATTGAACAGCTGATTGGAATCGAGTCATTCATAATATTGTTCCCGCCAAAAGTGGGGTCATGACCCCATGTTGCTACACCATTGACTATTCACGAAACAATAGAATCGCCGCGCGTGTTGTGCTAACATTATACACTGATAATGATAATACTAGAAAGCATGGTTATTGAGTCCATGACAGTGCAAACTGTAAATATTTCATTATAGCCAGATCCACAAACGAACCATGTCCAGTTTCATCTCAATAATTCAAACAAATTAAAACGGTCTAGCTTTCATTTCATTAGCCAAGATCCATAACGAACTTATATGTCCAGTTTCTCATCTCAATAATTCAAACAAATTAAAACGGTCTAGCTTTCATTTCACTTTAGTCAAGATCCACAAACGAACCTAATATGTCCAGTTTCTCATCTCAATAATTCAAACAAATTAAAACGGTCTAGCTTTCATTTCACTTTAGTCAAGATCCACAAACGAACCTAATATGTCCAGTTTCTCATCTCAATAATTCAAACAAATTGAAACTGTCTAGTTCTCATTTCATTACAGCCAAGATCCATAAACGAACCTAATATGTCCAGTTTCTCATCTCAATAATTCAAACAAATTAAAAACTGTCTAGCTTTTCATTTCATTATAGCCAAGATCCATAAACAAAACTAATTAATATATATAGTTTCTTATCTCAATTATCGAGATCTATCGCTAATTCAAAGTTTCAAACAAATTTAAACAGTCTAGCTTTTCATCTCATTATAATCAAGATCCATAAACGAACCTTGAAAATATTTCTAGTTTCTTATATTACCGTATTTGACCCAGTAAGCACCCATGTCCCTATAAGTGCCCCTCCTCCTTTTTGAGGCCTTGATTTCAATTGCCAAGGCATAAATAACGACCAAAACTACACAAAACTGTATAGATTTGTAACCATTTTGTCCCATCAGCATTTTTTCTTTTTTTTTAATTTTTAAATGCTCTGGGCGCTTATTGGGTCGAATACGGTAATTATCCAGATCCACTGGTTTTTTTATCTCATTTAGTCAAGATTTACCATTGCGTCAAACAAACGTAATAGGTTTAGTTGCACATCTCGATTTAACACTGACAATTAGCGGCCCTAATTATATATAATGTGTCACATGACTTGGCACTAAAGTGTCACATGACTTCACCATCTGTGTTTTCATTTACAGGTAACAGGTTTTATCCTGTAATATATACATCGATTCGGAATGTAACGTACACAACTCGAGATCAGTATCATATACATTTACTACGAGTTTAAAATGTTAAAAGGCTTATAGGCCTATAAATACAGGTAAACACAGTAGAACTATATACATCTTAAGTGACAAAATTAAAAAAATGTGCAATATAATTTGAAGCTAAAGAGTAAATATAACACTTTCTAAATATATGGAATATATTATATACACATATACATAACTAAGAACAGATACATAAAATATAGGATAGGTTTCTTGATGGAGAAAACAAAGAATACAGAAGGATATTCATAAATACAATAAATTATTCACATGAATAAATATAGAATATACAGGAACGAAAACAGAATTCAGAAATAATATACATAAAGGAAAAGAGAAGATACGCAAGCAAATACAGACTTATAAAACATTGAATACAGGATACAGAATACAGAAATGATAGAATGCATAGATACACAGATATAAAATACATAGAAGGCAGGGTATAGAAAAGATAGAATGCACAAGCATAGCATACAGAATATACAAGTATAGAATAATAGAATATAAGATTACAGTGGGATACAATGCATAGGCACAATACATAATTTTTTTCATGTAGAAAGACATTGAACATAATAAAGGTTGTACTTCAAGATTTGGAATACAGAATTAAACCTGCCTTATTGACAATCTTTGTATAAAGAGCACCTGCTCAAAATAACCCCCCTGAATTGTAGTTCCCAATGTCCATATTGATAACTTGATTTGCAGTTTCTCTATGGCTCCTGTGTGTTCGTTATAGACAGGTTTTAGAATGTCTCCTGTGTGGTATTTATAGACAGGTTTTATAATGATTCCTGTGTGTTCGTATAGACAGTTTTTATAATGACTCATGTGTGTTCGTTATAGACAGGTTTTATAATGTCTCCTGTGTAGTCTCTATAGATAGGTTTTATCACGACTCCTGAGTGGTCGTTATAGACAGGTTTTATAATGACTCTTGGGTGGTCGTTATAGACAGGTTATATCAGAGACATGTACATGTAGCTATCTATATCTTTACAAAACACGGATGAGATCTAGAGATAGCAATGTACAATGTATAGGGAAGACATTAGAAGAACATCAGAACATAAGACTTTAGTATACAAATCAAAATCCAACACGTGTATTATACAGCTGTTATACTGTACAGAGGAAAATTAGGGCCCGAAAAGTAGAGCTCTAGAGCGCCATTGACATTAACCAATATAGTAAACAATTCCTCATAGGCCCACTGCACAGCGTTCTATTCATGATCAGGACAATGAAGTTTTGAAAAAGCTGTACAAGTACATACCTTCAGAAAAGTTATATATCCAAAGATTGTAAACACCCACAACTAATTTCCACAGGAATACCGGTTCGCAGTGACGACAGTCCCAAAACACAAAATCTCAGATCACGGGCATTTTCTCCAAATAGCTGTTGATGCACTTTTAAACTCCACAACATCGAGGCGAACACATCAAAAGTCGGTAATTAAATGATTACTGTCACTCAAGCGTGGAACAAGTTTAACACAATCATGCTGGACAGTCGAAATTTGGACTGAGGCTAAAAATGAAAGTCAATAGCTCATGTGTATCAGACACCCGAGCGGGGTACAGCTACAATACACTTGTATGTGTGTATAACGAAACAGCCACCACGCATGAATGACTTCTAATATAGGCATGTCAGCGCAATAAAATAGAAAGCTGGGCTGCAGAAGCATGGTTAGCATACCTGTGCGTGACAAGAGCGCGCGAAAATGAATGCTGCGCTCTGAGATCTGCGCGCAATGACCGTCATACATTTTCTAGCTGACATGCTTTTTAACATTTTGATTCTTTGTTTACATAAAGTTTTATTAGCGAAAGTGTTTTAAACTTTGTTTTCACTGCTATCCATATTCATCTTATAATCTTTACTTGTGTATATATATACATGTATGTCTAGTAGATTATAAGGGTTATTTGCGAATCGTTGAACATCAAGAATGAACATTATTATAATTCCGACGGGTGGGAATTAAAAATAAGTAAATAGAAAAAAAAACCTCAAAATCTTGTCTATAGGGCCGTGTCTTCCTAAAATACATGCATGCTGAGCGGTTCGGATTTGACTTTTTAAAGATACATATTTGTTTGACCATCAAATGCAAATTACATTTTGTATGGCATCTGGTAGGTTATATCACACCAATATATACATTGATCGCTCAAAATGGTAAAATAAACGAGATGATTCAACTATCAAAAATACGTTACATTGTAGTTAGGCCCACTACCTGTCCGAAACGGCTTTTAATTATGAAACTGGGAATGTAAAACTAGATAGTTAATTTTGTAGAGTCACAAAAGTTACAAGCTTACCGTTATTACTACACGTATCATCACCTTCTGAACAATTTGATCAAAATAAATAAAATGTTAATTTTCATAACACGGGTCGTCTTATGTTTCCCGCCGTCGTCCTAAATACCGCCGGTAGTTGAATTTCACTGAACCAGACAGCTATTTCGTTTTACATTCCCATATTAAAAATTAAAAGCCGTTTCGGAAAGGTAGTTGGCCTTTAACAAGATTCCAAGATACCCATAGCTATGATTGAAATTGTATAGGCACTTACGGAGGTTTTGCGAAAAATCCTATTGACCACATCTCAGCCTCTGAAAAAAAGTGTTTTCTCGGATTTTTTTTCAAATAATCTCCTAAAATGTGACACCTATGGTATGTTTTTAAACTGGTTTAAAACTGTCCACACTTATATTGCTAAGATGCCAAATACTTCGTGCAAACACAAAACTAAATTAACTGAATCCAGAAACCAGTCTAATTGAAATACAGATCCTTAGAAACGTAATGAGCATGAGGATCTGTATTTTAATCAGATTGTCCAAAAACATGTTTCCGTTTTATCCGTTCAATTTTTTTTTCGTGCTTGGGACTTCAATTCTTTGTCGATTTAATTGCCAAAACTTTACTACAATAATTGGATTTATGATAAGGAATGAAACCTCGTTCATTAACAGTAATAAAAAAAATCTGTTCAAAAGGTATAGAAACAAGGGGTCTCCTTGCCATACACCTACCCATAGGTATAATTAATTATTACATAACTCCATAAAAAATAGATGGTATTAAATAAATTCCTTAACAAATCGTAACGTTAATATATTTTGTAATCAAAAGTAAGGTTTAACTCCTTGTGCAATATATGTATACTCTCAGTGTTTCAGACTGATTTCAAAATCTTTAAGACATTTTGGGATTTTTACAAAATTTTGTAAGGACATTCTCTATTGGAATGATTAAGGATTTTAAAAAACTTCAGGACATTTGGGAAGAGTATTGGCATGTTTGTATTTTGTGAACATTGGTTACTATTTTAATTCAGTAATTATTTAATTTGATTTCCACAAACTTTCGTAACTTTATTTTCGTCTTGTGACACGATATAATTTAAAGCTACATTTTGTACTTGTATCTAATCACATCTGTTTCAGTTAATTACTCTACATATCACATATGGTTATTGTAATTGATTCATTTTGTCTTTACAACTCATCTACCCTTTGAAGTTAATTATCCAAACTGGTTTTACTAGTACTATGACACTTACGACTCAGACAAAAGATGAGCTGATTTCCTAGTACTGACAAGCCATAATAGAGTTATACATGTCGGGTGTCATCCATTGCACCAATATTGAACATTTAATTCCATTTCTCATTTTGTGATCAGATAAGATCTAGAGCTTTGCGGATCGATTTCCGGACACTCCAGAAATTGCCTTCCGATTCAAAGAAAAGTTATTGAATAAATTCGTATTTCAGTGGCGTAGGAAGATGAAACAAACGTAATGGGGCACAGGGACCTGGCACGAAAATTTTTAACTAATAGTATATATATATATATATATATTATACTATAATATAGATATATGTATACTGTTAGTTTAAAAAAATCGTGCCAGGCCCCTGTGTAATGGGGGGCAAAGGTCCTCAACACCCCCATAGTGAAACTGGTGGACATATATTTTCTTCATCACCTATTTCACCAGTGCAGTGCGTTAATTTAGCATGTCATGTCGGATACATATGTGCAATATATACATTATTAATATCGCTCTATGTGTTTTGTTTACTTTTGACAGTTACCAGTATGACATGTTCGGAACGTTACCAATTATGACAGAGTCAAGAAAATAACAACCTTTATCTGTGTATATAAGCAAATCGTTTCCTATAAGTGTATAATGATACTATTAGAGGTTCTGGTGGTTCTATCCATGAGGGTACTTGGTTCAATTCCAAGGGAACCTAGCTGCTGTCATTATACACATTACAATTACATTAATGTATCACCCTTTCCCTTATGACTATATAGAATTCAGATCTATAATATGCCATGCTGGTAACCATTTCATTTTCTTGTATGTACTACTGATTGTGTACGTGTCGTAGTGCTCAAGCAAAAGACAACACATTGATTTTGGAAAAATGTCATAGGTAATTTATTATCAACATCTACGGGTATATGTATGTACGTACATGTAGAAACATGTATCAGTAGCTCATGATCAGTCCGTAGAGCACTTTAGGCCATGGGCTAGGAGGGTCCCACATGGAACCCCCCCCCCCAACCCCCAAACCTCCGAACCAATATTTTTCTCAACCCTTATGACCCACTGATCACAATTCAATTCAATTCATTTATTTGCATTTTTTACATCCACAAACAAGGATCGATAGCAAATTACAAAGATAACACAATAACAATAAAACAAGAACAACTTATGCATTCAGCACAACATTGCATAAGTTGGGATGAACTTCCGGTTATGACGTCATCAAGATGGCCGCCATCTCAAATTTCACTAAAAAATGAAAAAATAGTCATAACATTGACATTTTTCAACCGAAGTAGACAAATGAGGTATCAAAATGACCACAATAGAACAACAAATACATATCAGGACCAAATCATCCAATATATGTAGCGATTTGTACGTAGGAAATGAAAAAATAAGATTTTAAGCTCAAAAATGGTAATTTTTCAGCAAATTTTTCATATTTGTCTTCATGCAGCAAAAATGTTTCCCAACAATTATTATTGATCGTAATCAGTTATTTGATCTCTTGTCAATCAGTAAAAACAACAACAAAATATATAGAAATGCAAAAGAGAATTATTGTTATACCATCATTTGGTTTACAGGTCATATGATAGTGTATTTTTCCCAAACCGCCGAGACTACAGTTTCCTGGTGTCTTAGAATTTCCTGAATATAATAGTGGCTATTGAAAATTTAAATCTTAACAAAGAATTTTAGGTTGGCTGAATATCTAAGTGGGACTTCAAAATAATTCACTTTCATGTTCGAAATGTTGTACACTAGTAGCGTCTCAAACTGAATTATTACAGCAAAATGCCAACTAATAGCTATATGGTATCAAATTAAAACTGAGGTAATTCTGTCATACCGTAAATACCATGACACTTTCCGAAACGTTTTGTGCCTTTTAGAATGAGCACATCCAGTGTTATTTCCTGTGTATAACGTCAGGAAATGTCAGATGGTTACTTAACAGTGTCACATATTTCTTTCACTAGTTCTTTGTCTTCGATAGCGATGAGCTGATGTGACATTACATTACCGGGTTGCCATCGTGGTTGTAGCTTGTCAACCGTCCATGGCCAGAGTTAACATAAGAAACATCAGTGTCAGGGATGTAGGAGCTCTTCCTGTTTCCAACCTAGTGATTCAAATATCGTATATGATGTTCCAGACTATCAGATCCACATTCTGCGAAGGTTTGAGCTGGTTCTCCTTATTTCGTATGAAGCACAATTCCTCATTCTTGTGAACCTTCAGTGACCATAGATGGCACAGGTGGATTCTTTGAGGTCATAAATGAGGTCTGCAGTGAAGTTCCACTATTTGCCAAGTCTGAAAAGCACTGTAGAAAATTTTATTTCTGGAGAGTCTTCAATGGTCTCTTTACGCATACACCAGATGTGACACAACCAGCACCTTCAAGGGAGTGGGAAAAGTCAGACCAATGATAAATTTTCACCGCGACAATACGGCTTCATATCGAGAAGGTCCACCTCATTGCAACTTTTGGAAGTCTTGGATAAATGGACTGAGGCTATAGATCAAGGATTCAGCGTTGACTGTGTGTACATGGATTACCAGAAGGCTTTTGACACAGTGCCACACAGGCGCTTAGCCAACAAGCTACGAGCCTATAAATTCTCCAACCAAGTAATAAAATGGATTACAAACTTTTTAGAAGGAAGAATACAGCACGTCTCAATAAATAATATAAACTCTGAATGGACAAACGTATCGTCAGGAATTCCACAAGGTTCAGTTCTTGGCCCTCTACTGTTTGTGATTTTTGTGAATGATCTCCCTGAAACAGTTAATTCGGACATGTACCTGTTTGCAGATGACACCAAAATTTTCAAGGTAATTAAAAATAGCGAGGACGAAGAAATTCTACAAAAAGATCTGATTACGATGGGAACCTGGAGTGATACTTGGCTATTAAGAATGCACCCTGAAAAGTGCAAACATATGCACATAGGAAAACAACAAAGGCGTACAGTGGAAACACCAGCAACATATAAACTTCTTAAAAACGACCTTGCACGTACGGATAAGGAGAAAGATATTGGAGTAATAATCGACCCAGAACTAACATTTGAATATCACATAAGCGAAAAGATCAAGAAGGCGAACCAGATATTCGGTCTTTTGAGAAGAACCTTCCATTTTATGGACAAGAAATCATTCATGCTGTTATACAAAAGTCTAGTTAGGACACAACTTGACTACGCAAGCGCGGTGTGGGCTCCATACAAAATCAAGGACATCGATAGACTCGAAGCGGTGCAGCGCAGAGCTACTAAAAGTCTTCCAGGAATGAACAACCTATCATATCCAGAAAGACTGAAAATTCTAAATCTCCCAACCCTATCATATCGAAGAATCAGAGGAGATATGATTGAACTTTACAAGTTAACAAATAACATCTACGATGAAGAGGCGAGTTCATTTTTAAATCTATGGAAGGATGTGGCACCCCGGCACAGCAGCAGAGGAAACACAAAAATAATATTCCCGCAGCATTCCAGAACATTGTTACGGAGTAACAGCTTCACCATCAGAACAGTAAAGATGTGGAACAGTTTACCAGAAGATGTTGTTTCAGCACCAAACATTAACTGCTTCAAAAATAGACTTGATACTAATTGGAAAAACGAAGACGTAATTTTCAACTACAGGGCTACCATAACCGGAAAATGAACAGTATATGTTAAAACATGACATTTTCGAGTCCGGTGAAGAGGAACAATAGTTCCTGTACTGGAAATTATCTATATCTATATCTAATGAAAAACATTTAACATTAATGGCCTCATTAATGACCTCGATGATATCACCTGTGCCATTTATGGGCGCACGAGGGTCCTCTAGATTGATGAATGGTACTTCATACAAATTATGGAGCTATGTGCTAAGGAGAACCAATTCCACCATTCGAATAATGTGGATCTGGTGTAGTTTCCATTATGTCGAAGAAGTCCGGAACAGTATATACGATATGTTAGAATCTGAGGGAGATCCCACATCTCTGAACCTATTGTTCCTGATATGAACTCTGGCCAAGGATGGGTTATGAAAGATGACAGGCTAGAACAACACTGGTAATGTACTGTCACATCTGCTCATCGACATTGAAGACAACGCTATGGCTTTCGACGAATTTGATACTGATATCTCGATTATTCTGATAATTTGGACTACCAGCTACCAGACATGCCGAGTCTCTTCAGTGGATGGAGCAGTGAGGCGAGAAAGCACGTACAATGATAATGGTTATCATTAAGAACCAGTGAAAGAAATATGTGACACTTTTGTAACCATCTAACATTTTGCGTATGCTATGCATAGGAAATAAACAATGAATGTTCTCATTTTCAAAGCCACAAACGATCTGGAAAATGATATAAACAGAAACACAGGCTTAGGTTACATTTGTTACTCTATCAGTAGGTGTTGTGCTGTAATAATTATTTTTGAGACGCTGGTCAGCGTCAGCGGTTTCGAGTTCGAAAAATAGCATATGCCCATTATACGCACCTGGTGATGTTTTGTAAACCTAATGAGGGTAAAACAATAATTATCTTTTGCATTTCTAAATATTTTAATTTTTGTTGGTGTTTTCATTGATTTATTGATTGATAAGAGATCAAATAACTGATTACGAATAATGATTTGTTGTTGGGAAACATTTTTGCTGCATGAAGACAAATATGAAAAATTTGCTGAAAAATTACCATTTTTGAGTTTAAAATCTTATTTTTTCATTTCCTACGTACAAATTGCTACATATATTGGATGTTTTGGTCCTGATATGTACTTGTTGTTCTATTGTGGTCATTTTGATACCTCATTTGTCTACTTCAGTTGAAAAATGTCAATGTTATGAATATTTTTCATTTTTAGTGAAATTCGTGATGGCGGCCATTTTGATGACGTCATAACCGGAACTTATACAATGTTAACATTGTTTTTTTTCCTTGTTTTTGTTTAAACTGATTTATAAGTGGACAAAAAACTAATTAGAAATAATAGTTTGCGGTTGGAAAACGTTTTTGCTGCGTCAAGCAAAATATGAAAAATTTACTAAAAAAATTACCATTTTTGAGCTTAAAATCCTATTTTTTCACTTCCTGTGTAAAATTCACTACATATATTTGGTTATTTGGTCCTGATATGTTTTTAGTGTTCTATTGTGGTCATTTTGATACATCATTTGTCTACTTCGGTTGAAAAATATCAATATTATGACTATTTTTTTCATTTTTCAGTGAAATTTTAGATGGCGGCCATCTTGATACGTCATAACCGGAAGTTCATCCAAACTTATGCAATGTTAACGTTTTGATTTGTGATCAGTGGGTCATAACGATTCAGAAAAATATTGGTTCGGATGTTTGGGGGTGTGTGTGTGTGCATGTGGGACCCTCCTAGCCCATGGCCTACTTGGCTAGTGTTCGGAGGGTCCCGGGTTCGAATCCCGGTGTGGCCGCTACATTTTCTCCTCTCCTTTTACATATTTATGCTAAAGATTTACTATTAGAAAGTTGTGAATTACATTTAATTCAAGATTATTTTGAAATACATGTTGACATACAATGTTATCACGAGTCAGCTGACCATGATAATGAGTGAAGTTACACATACAGTATACAGAGTAATTTATCTAAACCGAATGTCACTGTGATCAGCATACAAATGTATAAAGCTGGAATAGCCAGGATTATTCAAGTGAATCAATACCATATAATTATGAATGGTGGCCTGTTTTGACAAGTTATACACAATCTTCCATACCCAAAAAGTATTATGACATTATAGAACCTATATTTTTGTTGCAGGCATTTGACCATAGCTATTGCAAAGCTACTGAAAGATGTGCAAGTTTTCAACATCTGGAACTGCATACCTATGCTGTTAATGCAAAGAAATGTACTCCAAAGAAACTGAAGCAGCGTCCAAGGCCGATAACGAGCCCCACTGGATATACACCAAATTCAAAAGTGTTAAGGGTATTGATTTATTGATACTTTGAGAGACAGGTTTTAGAGACTCTTTTCCAAATAGTGTTTCAAATTTAAAAAAGAAAAAAGAGTGAGTGTAATATTCATATTTTTTTTTCAATTATAACATGATATGCTGTAGCCTGTATAGCATATTCCCCAGGCTAGGCATGTTCAGTATAATGTAGTTAGGCAATAAAGGTGCATTACACAGGTGTTTTGTATTGCTCCTTAAAATATATGTATTCATATTATTCCTCTGTCAGTCTATAGAATTTCCATACAGTCAATTTTGGAGTTAAGTTCTCCATGATCTGTTATATAACCAATAGTTTGATTCAGCATAAGGCATGATAGACTACAAATTAAGCTAAAGTTGGATTTTTTAATTCTTCATACAGCACACAAAATCAACATGGACAGAAGAAGAAAAAAACTTTTGCTGGAGTATGGAAGGCAGGAAAGTGACATGGATTGGAAAGCTTGTGTGGAACACCTGAAATAAAAAAAATTCCTGGATTTATAAGATCAGGTTAGACTAGTCTTGGGTAAAACATATACATTTGATACGAGTTTTTATGAAAGAAAAATCGATTTCTTTTCCCGAGCATTGACAAGCAAAAAGTAAAACTATTTAGACCCTTTTCATAAAATCTCATATGAAATCATCATAGACCAATGGAGACTACCATTTTGTCATGACGTTCTCGAAAGGTTATATTATACTAGTGACATATACATCATTCTCAATATTTTAGGAGTTACTATCAATGTCAAAATATCAACCCATGTCAGTAAAACTGGTGACACTTCATCACAGGCTAACAGATACCTCATTTGAAAATCACAGAACGGTACTCAACTTCGATACCATACAGTGTATTATTATTCAGTTCTTTTGATGCACGGTTAAACCTGTCTATAAAGATCACAACAAAGGACAAGAAAAGTGGTCTTATTTAGCAGATGGTCTTTATACACAGGTTGAATTGTGTTGAAATTGGTCTTTGGGGACCCCAGAAAAGTTATTTTATTAAGCAGGTGGCCTTTATAAAAATATATCCACTAAAGCATGTTTTACTGTACATTAAAAGACCACTTTCACATCTGTTGTTGCACACAGAGTCTTCAGGTTTGCTGTATCATAGTTCATAGGTGCATGTATATAACAACAGTGATGGTAACCCTGGAATATTGAGAATGACAAGGGCATAGTCATAGAGAAACAAATTTATAAGCAAATTGAGTTTTTATTTTCTAATTTTTAATCCGGAAAGTAGTTACTGTTTAACTTGTACTATGTAATACAAAATTATTGATTTTTTTGTCTTCTTTACAAAACTCATAACTGCATCATGTAGGCTCATGTACAACAGGATAAGGTCTGAACTAAACGTGACAGAGGATGAACCTGATGATGGGATGGACATACTTATGGAAGAAAGGACCACAAATGTCTATACACAGACAGCTATTTCATTTCCAAAAGACATGTGTGATTACATTTTTAATCCAGTCATGCCATGTAATATTAAACATAATCTGATAGTCATACACAACTGAAATATCACATAACAGTAGCTTTACGACACGTAATAAAAACTCCAGCTCGACCTTATACCATTTAAGTGTTAAGTTTTGAGCAGAAAATAAAATAAAAAATTATTCTTATAAATGTGATAATTATTCTATGGAACACAAATTATGGATAATATTACCATTTGTGTTATCAGAAATTTATGATTAAATTATCTCAGTATCAAAGCTGGCCTTCAATGTATCATACACACTGTTTTACAACCAACTCTAAATTAATTAATACAGACAAGTTTACTGATGTTATTTTGGGGTCATTGGTGAAACAATTATAGACAAGACTCCAGCTATGCTTTGCATACAAGTGTATCATTTAAATTATTTACAAATTAATGATTGGAGGTTCACAATTAATGAATATGAATCATGAATGATGTTAATCATTTTTCAATAGTTATTAAATGGTAATTAAAATGATAAAGAAAATATCCATAATATTTTACAGACCTGTAAACTTGGACAGTTTCCTTCCAAATGAGGAGCCACAACAATGGTCTGAACCCGCAAAAGCTATGCTGTGTTTTTTGAGAAGTATGCCAGATCAGAAAATGGAGCTTCAACATTTATATTCCAAAATACAACAAGGACATAGTCATAAGATCCCCCGCCAATGGAAATATCAAAGCTGAAGTAAGTTTGATTGTGGAGACTTATGTGTATGAAAAAACCAGGAAAAACGAAGTTGAGCTAAAGAAAGATGGAGTATAATTCAAGTAGAGCGGGGCTGCAATTGTTGAATCAGGTATACAGCCTTGACATTTATATTAGACTATATACACAAAGATGGGTGGAGTTTTGCAAAGTAACATTTACCATTTACCATGATATTTTCAGCAATGTTTCCATGGTAACGGAAAAAGTGCAAAAAATGAAAACCTAAAAATAGCAAAAGGTACTACTAGACCATAAAAAGAATGTGTCTATGAAGTTTCGTGGAAATATCTCTGCTGGTTTTAGAGTTGTGCTCCGGAAATGATTCTTACACAAAAATCTGCCATTTTCAGCAATGTTTCCATGGTTACAGAAAAAAGTACAAAAAGTGAAAACCTTAAAATAGCAAAAGGCACTACTAGACCATAAGACTAATGTGCCTATGGAGTTCCGTGCATATATCTCAACCAGTTTTCCAGTTATGCTGCGGAAACGAACCTGGTACAAAAATATGATATTTTCAGCAATGTTTCCATGGTTACGGAAAAAGTGCAAAAAATGAAAACCTAAAAATAGCAAAAGGCACTACTAGACCATAAGAACAACGTGTCTATGAAGTTTCATGGAAATATCTCTTCTGGTTTTAGAGTTATTACCGGAAACGAACCTGGTACAAAAATATGATATTTTCAGCAATGTTTCCATGGTTACGGAACAAATGCAAAAAATGAAAACCTAAAAATAGCAAAAGGCACTACTAGACCATAAGACCAATGTGTGTATGAAGTTTCGTGGAAATATCTCTACTGGTTTTAGAGTTATGCTCCGGAAACCATTCGTACGGACGGACGGACGGATGGACAGACAGACGGACAGACGGAACCCATTTGTATATCCCCCGCCAACTTCGTTGGGCGGGGGATAAAAAAAAACAGAAGTTCTAAAAAAACAGAAGTGTTTTGTCTAACGAATCTTTCAACGAAATGAAAACTTTTAAAAATCTGGTTAAGGAACTTATTGAAAATTTTTCACAACTGATCACCATCCTGCTAGCATTGTGTGTGCCAAAGACCAAGTTAAACAACTCACAGGAAATGAATAAAGCTGCTCTACGTATACCCTTCATTTATGCTTGTGCGCTGCAATGCAGAAATATGAAGTTATCAGTCATGCAGAGAATGATATCTTTGTTCCTTGCTGAAGAAAAAGTGCACCAAAAGGTAACTTTGATTAAAATTTGTCTTTAATGAAAAAAACCTTTATTAGCGCGCCTCTCAAATAGAGGCGAGACTATAGAGTGTGACCTATCATTGATTTCTATATTAAAATACAGAACCATATAATTGGTGATAGCTATATTGACAATCATCAAATAAGAGAGGGGGATGGGGCACAGAAGTTTGAGAATTTCTAGAGACCAATAATGATGATATAAATGTACTTCCAAGTTAATAAGCTCTGCAGGTCATCAAACATGGTGTGTTGTTCACAAGCATGCTCTTGTCTTAATATAACAAAACCTCCATATGTATCTACCCTCCCAAAATACATATTTAATGATAAGTTCTCCAATTAAAAACAGAGCATTACCTACTAGCTTAATGGTATAACCTTGTTTCAATAAATTCTGTTGATCTCTTTAAAATTGTCATTAAATAAAGTATGTTAATGAGTTACATGTTGCAAAGAAAAATGAATAGTTGTTTTCTTTTTTACCGATTTATGGCCTGCTTCAAAGATTAGGGACATGCCTAAGCTATACTGGAACCCTAAAGGTACTGGAAATTGTGGGTGGTCATTTCAATTCAAAACTTATTGAAGCAGTGGTGGAAGGAAAGAGATTCAGACTTGTTGGAGACAACATCAATTTTCGTACCAATGCTAGCCATGAAAGAAAATCAACCACAAACAGCCACATGGAACATTGGTTTGGATCAGCTGCCATCGTGCAAAACACAAACTTTGACCACCTTTCAAATGAAAGTCCACAGACAGACTTATCACTTCCTTGCAGCACATTCATTCCTGACCAAGAAGATCTATGTCAGTTACGCAGTGATTTTGCAATTTTAATAGCTAGGGTCGTTGTGCCAGTCTTTCCACACTTCGGATTCTTGAAAGCTGTTTTACCCAAACACATAAAGGAAGAAAATGTCACTGGCTTAAAGGAAAAGAATTGTGTTGTTCCATTGCCTGTCCTACGAAAGAATGAGCAGAAGTATACAGATGTAGTGGACATTCTAGACAGCTATGTGTCTGTTATTAAAGATATCTATACACAGGCAGGAGTGGAGTTTCCAAATAGCGTACATGTTGGAGGGGATCAGCTAACTCGTGAACGCTTTTCTGGTGCTAAACGTTTAAGATCTGCATCTCTTACAGAAGATGAAAAGTGATCTATTCTCAACCCAGTCACCTTTGAGCTTTTCCACACTGAAATGGCACTGTTAACATTATTTTACCACGTTCTATATAGTGAAAACTCCACCGATATTGGATCTCTTCACTCTCAGAAAATCAGACTCAACAGACGACACGCAGATGGCAAAGATGTAAAAAACCATTATGACAGTTGCAAGGAACTTGCATCATCTGTAATAGATGCATATATCATTGAATGTGTTCGCTCCTATTTTGGTTTTGAAGACACACAGAGCTCACCCACAGTGAACACAACACCTGTCGACACTAAGGCTTCCAAAAAGGAAATTTACACATGGATGATTCATTCTTTGTTGTTGATGAAATAATTTGGAAACAATCAATTGAACACATCCAGCGTACACAGAACCAACCCCATTATACACAGATCTTTGTTCTACTTTCTGATGGTACTCTGTACACTCTAAACTGTTCCAGTTACCCCTACACAACAAGTTCTACCAAGTGAAGAACCTGACAGTGTTAACTTGTATGCAAAAAATGTTCTTGAACTAGGATTGCTGATAAAAGAGTTCCATGATATAATTCATGTACCAAGCCGGAACAGATTGTTGCCCTGTTTAAAGTACTTAATGCTGGTTTTCAAAGGTCACAATAACAGGTCTAAGTATGCGTTGGAATTTCTCAGATTTTTTTTCATCAAACAGCAATACTTTCTGAGAAAGTAGCCCATTAAAGTCTGTGTGGTCTGTTTGTGAATACACAGGGCAAAATAGACTCAAACTGCAGACCTGGAAATGGAGTACCAAGTACGCCATACTAAAGATCAGCTGAGAGCTATGTGTGCTAACAAGTCTTACAAAAAGTATGTCTGTTAGAAGTTCAGCATTTGCAGGATTGCAGGGAAATTTCACATACCTGTCCTCCACCCTGGATGTCATTGTCAGGTATAACAGACACAATGTTCCAAGTTCTGCCAAAGATGAACATCTTATCTGCAAAGACCTGCTGGACTTGAAACCATTTCATGTAAAACCTGGAAGGAGTATGTTTTGTATGAAGGTATCAAAAAGTCCTATCACCAAACTTGACATGGGACATCTTTTTTCATGGATTGAAAGTCATAAAAAACAGCAAGTCATGAATTAGGTTGAACATAAAACTTCAGCATTATGCAAAACTCATTGTGTATTGTTACTCCAGGGTCCTGTTGTTTAAAAGGTAATTAATGACAATTTTCCAATCAACATGTTAATAACATCACAAATGTATGTCCATTAATGATTTGTACAGCAATTTTTCTTATAAGAATAACTATTGGGGAAAATAGCAACAGATACTATTTATCAAGTTAATCTATGGCTCAAACAGTCATTGATTACATTTTATATTTTAATGCTAGACACTGAATTCAATATGCCAGAAATTATTATTGCTTGTTCTGTACTAAATGGAAAATTATTCACAAGGGTATCACAGTTCAAGAATTTTTTTTAAAGTTTTCAGATAATATGTCAATCACATCATCTGATAATTTCAGATGAACTTCTGTGCAGGTCTCTACACTGCGGTATTGTTCTAGTGCACAATGAACAGCATTTTTGTTGTTTTAGGCTAGGGTCAGTATAGACATATGCAGAACCAATATCATTACATTTGTCACAGTATATGGAGGGAAGACCAGACTCTCTTGGGAATTAGGCATGAAGTACTGTATGATTGTCTTTCGTCGACACTCTTCACCCTTGCAGTATTCTTTCATAGTGTTAGTGACATGTGCTAAATCACTGCCATTGTAATACAAGATAGCTGCTGAAGGTTCACCATCCCTTTCTGCTCGTCCAATCTGTTGTACATATGCTGAAAAAAAAGATAAAACAATACATGAATACGGTATGTACATTATCATACTTCATTTTTGCTTTCGTAAAAACATGTAAAGCTGAAATAATTATGAAAAGAAGCACTGGTAACAATGGTACCTCAATTTTTGTTTGGCTTGCTAAGTTCATTTAAGGACATGTCAGGTTTAGATTGTGGAGGAAAGCCGGTGTACCCAGAGAAAACACACCGACCAATGGTCAGTACTGCTCCACATGGGATTCTAACTTGCAACCCAATACATACAATTAGTGATATGTTATCTCTTGCTGGAGAGCATTGCACAATATGTAAGCTCTTCATTAGTAATAACTTTGCCACATCCTGTTGAACTTTCGTTGATAATGTAGCACTCAGGGCCAAAACATGTGCAGAGGGAAGCACAGACCTTAAATTTACAATACGTTTAAAATCAGGTCTAAAATCGTGTCCCCAGTCAAGCATGCAGTGAACCTCGTCAACAACAATAACTTTCCTTTGGTTGTTTTCTATCAATAATTTATTTAAGTTTGCATTGTTCAGGAGGATGAGAAAACATATACTGATACTGATGCTTCCATAATAAAGGCAGTATTTCATATGTTAGAGATTTTCCATAACCAGTCGGTAAAGTCGCAATTACGTCTCTTGATTCAATATTTAGGATAGTTTCTATTTGAAGAGTTTTCAACATTTTAATGTCAGTGTTGAAAGTATCGTTATATACATTCAAGGCATCTTCAAGCTGCAAGGAAAATTGACAAAGTATTTTATTATCATTGTATTGTTATTTTGAAGATAAAGAATAGAAATGTTATGATTAATACTCTTCACTCATGTGTATCAGATGTAACAGAATAGATCAGATAAATAAGCCCAGAATATGTTTTGATAGGTAACTTGTGGATTTGACTTAGCTACCATGTATGCGTTGATCTCCTGCATGTACGTACATACATGTACCAGTAGATGTTGATAATAAATTACCTATGACATTTTTCCAAAATCAATGTGTTGTCTTTTGCTTGAGCACTACGTACACAATCAGTAGTACATACAAGACAAGAATTCCACGGAAGTGGATGTGTCGCCTCCACAGCATCACAAAAAATAGTTATTTACAGTTGAAAATATTGTTAATAATTTAGGTGAAGTAATCAAGTTCCATATCTCTTGCAAATATTGATGGATTTTGAAAAGTATCGAACCCATCTAAGATCTCATTGATAAAAAGCAATATACCAAATTTGGTTGAAATTGGACAAAAAATACTAAAGTTTCCAAGCGGAAGCCATGTTTCGACTATTTTAAGGTCCCGTAACTCTTGCAAATATTGGCAGATTTTGACTAGTAAAGAACCCATCTAAGATTTCATTAATATAAACCAACATACCAAATCTGGTTGGAATCGGACAATAAATATTTAAGTTATTGAGCGGAATCCATGGATTTTTCTGTTTTGATGATTTTAAAGTCCCGTAACTCTTGAAAATATTGACGGATTTTGACCATTATTGAACTCATTCAAGATCTCATTGATATAAAACAATTTATGAAATTTGGTTGAAATTGGACAATAAATATTTAAGTTATCGAGCGGAAACCATGGATTTTTCTGTTTTGACAATTTTAAAGTCCCGTAACTCTTGCAAATATTGACGGATTTTGACCATTATCAAACTCATCCCAGATCTCATTGTCATAAAGCTATATACCAACTTTGGTTGAAATCGGACAATAAATACTTCAGTTATCGCACGGAAACCGTTTCCCGGACGCCGACACCGACGACACCGACGCCCACATAGTGATACCTAAGTGTCGCCCTTGCGTTGCAGGCGACACAAAAATGAAATGGTTACCAGCATGGCATATTATAGATCTGAATTCTATATAGTCATAAGGGAAAGGGTGATACATTAATGTAATTGTAATGTGTATAATGACAGCAGCTAGGTTCCCTTGGAATTGAACCAAGTACCCTCATGGATAGAACCACCAGAACCTCTAATAGTATCATTATACACTTATAGGAAACGATTTGCTTATATACACAGATAAAGGTTGTTATTTTCTTGACTCTGTCATAATTGGTAACGTTCCGAACATGCCATACTGGTAACTGTCAAAAGTAAACAAAACACATAGAGCGATATAAATAATGTATATATTGCACATATGTATCCGACATGACATGCTAAATTAACGCACTGCACTGGTGAAATAGGTGATGAAGAAAATATATGTCCACCAGTTTCACTATGTCGTCCATATAAGTTAACTTTACGAACATGCCATTGGCCTACTGGTAACTGTCAAATGTATAAAACGACAGCATGCTTCAGAGCGTTACAAATCCATCATAAATTACCATTATCACACATGACATGCTAAAATAACACATTGTACTGTTAGAATAGATGATGGAGAAAACATGTGCACGCCAGTTTCCCTATGTCACCAATATAACACATGGAAAACACGTTTCTTTATCGTATCCCTATACCTGCATGTCTACTGCTGTCCGCCATGTTGTTTACGGTGATGTGGGCCGCCATTATCGGACGTGTACCAGGCCCTAACCCACCGCTAGGAATTATGGGTAGGGCCTCCAGGCTAGTGCATTATCGAGGCATTTTGTATAATTTTCTGTCCATTCAAATTAGGAAAAATAGATTTTTTTTCAACCGCAAATTTTCATATTGAGAATATATATATACTATTAATTTACTACAGATACACACAAAGGTATCAATACAAGATATATCACAGATGAACAACTAACAGTAAATCAAAATATAACATATATACAGTAAAACCTGCCTTAGTGACCACCTCTGTATAAAGATCACCTTCTTAATAAGACCACTTTCTTTGGGTCACCAATTTCAATACATAATTCCCCCTGTCAATAAAGACCACCTGGCTATAAAGACCATTTTTCTTGGTGCCTTGGGTGGCCTTTATAGACAGGTTTCACTGTAAAGTTATGTTATCCTGTCAAGGTTTAAATCAATTCCATAGTCATTAGAGCTACCACTTCAGTAATCTATTTAACACATGCATCTTAATTAACATGCATCTTAATTAACATGCATCTTAATTAACATGCATCTTAATTAACATACATCTTAATTAACATGCATCTTAATTAACATACATCTTAATTAACATGCATCTTAATTAACATGCATCTTAATTAACATACATCTTAATTAACATGAATCTTCAAATTCAAGGTATTTTAGTACCTCTATAATTTACAAAATCATAAATCAGGTTTAAAAGATTGATATCAACTTTCTGAAAAGTTCAAAATAAATATAGATAATACTTCACCTTTTAATTCCATTTTTCGCAAAAGTGACATGCAAGAATATTTCTGTATTTAAGTTTTCTCATCAACTTGGCCATATTTAACTTCAGATATTACCAACACAGCTAGACTATGTTTTAAATTTCACAAATATAAACAAGGGTTATCTCCCCTGGATTACACATCTTGTAATGGTAATATCAATGGAGTTTGATTTTATTTGATTAATATAGTACTATATCCATTAGCAAACAAAGAGTTGATCACTTATATCTATATTGATTACCCCAGACATGTGTACTTTTCGGAAAAAAATTCCCCAATGTCAAAATTTATATCTGACAACTTTGATTATCATAGATGGAAAAAAACTTTAATTTTTTTTTCGTTTTCTTTTTTTAATTATTATTATTGTCTGGGTAGCTTTCAGCTTGCTTCCATTACTTTTCATTAAATAACTATATTATGAGGTGTAACCATGGCGATAGAATAAACATCCAAGTGACACTGATTCCTCGTTATCATTTGAGGTGACACTGATTCAATGTATCGTTCGCGAAAAAATACAGAAATAAAAAAAAACACTCACCGTTGTTGTTCTCTTTTGTTTTGTCAGGAAACAGACCGGCCAGGGCGGGACGCTGTCGGACCACAGATTGGAGAGAGGCACTCTTAAAGGACGAGTACAGGGAGGGATCATATCCACTGTCGCTCTCATTGTCCGCTGTATAATAAACAACGATATAGACATTTACAATAATTTAGAGTCTTCTTTCTGTTAAACAACAAACAACAATATAGACATTTACAATAATTTAGAGTCTTCTTTCTGTTAAACAACAAACAACAATATAGACATTTACAATAATTTAGAGTCTTCTTTCTGTTAAACAACAAACAACAACATAGACATTTATAATGATTTAGAATCTTCTGCTAAACGACAAAATGGACATTTATAATTATCAAGTGTCTTACAGAATTCCACTGAACTACAAACAACAATATGGATATTTCATAAAATGTTCATCAATAAGTCATCAAAATAGATTTAAGTTTCAACGTGGATCACAATTGCTCTACTTTTTACTTTCATTCACTTTGTACTTTTTATTAATTTCAAAAACACCACTTTATCCGTATCATAATCACATTAAAAGGATTTTTGGATATGCCAATAATTGCTTCACTGTGATTTAATTAATTTTTTTTTTAATTCAAATTTATGTAATACCAGTATTAAAACATTCTGCGTTTTGATCATTACATGATATGCATGAGTATACAAACTTCTTAGTAAACAATAAAACAAATAAAACAATATGAGTATACAACACCAAGAAAATAATAATAGTACTTAACTAAAGGGAGACAACCCCAACATCACTTTATTTAGCAAAATGCAAAACTGAACAATTGTCATAATCATTGTACTATTACTTTTCATTTGAAGCTGAAATAAAAAAAATATTGACGGACTAACATATGCTTTCTAAAAAATCTAAACCATAATGTTTCTGTGATAAAATACACCAACTTGTTTCTTTAAGTGGTAGGCGCTTTGGGAGTCGGTTTCATAAATCATAACTTAAAAGTTGTTTTTTTATGGTTTATAACTTATAAGATTATTTTACAGAAGAAAGTGAAAGTTATTTTATCAACAAGAATTATCTCAAATTAATAAGTGAATTATTATATTTGAATTATTGAAGTATAACCCTGGTTAATACTAGTCAGAATATCTCTTTAGCTGGATAGACAAATGATTGTTATACTATAGAAAAATGTTTGTTATATACAGGTGGTCTCTATAGACAGGTTTCTTTTTATAAATTTTGGTATAAAAAGTGGTCTCTACAGATCTTTTTGTTATATAATATTAAATATTTTTTATATATGGGTATTTATGCAATAATTATTATGAGAATTATGTAATTTTTGGTAGAATGTTTCTAAATGAAAATTTCAAAATTTAAAAATTCCTATGGAAAAGAGGATGACAGGTATGAAACGATGTGGATGTGGCGCAGTGGTAGAAGGCGCAGCTATGTTTGGCTAGGCGATTGGTATGAAACCTAAAATAAAAGTTAAGGCCATGAAAATAAATTGGTTGACAGTCAATATATGGATAGCTTTAATGGACACTACAATAGGCCAAGGTTAAAGGTCAAGGTCATCTTCCATGCAGGACGACACATGATGCCAGGGCTATATACACCATGTCAGGGCTATACACACCATGCCAGGGCTATATACACCATGCCAGGGCTATATACACGATGACAGGGCTATATACACCATGCCAGGGCTATATACACCATGTCAGTGCTATATACATGATGTCATGGCTATACACACGATGCCAGCAGTATACACATGACACATGCCAGAACCTGAAATTATAAATCGACTTACAGTGAAATCGTCGTGACTTACAATCTCCTCGCTGTTTGTATAACGTCCGAACCACTTTGACACTCCCAAAACGCTTGAACCGTCGGCTGACATTGTTATAGAACCAGTCACAGGACTTCAACTTCAGCTCACTGAAACAGAAACAAACAAATTAACAATAATGAAAACAACATGGCTGACAGACAGCCATCTTGGATTTTAAACAAGAGGCCCATGGACCTTAGCGGTCACCTGAGTTCAGACACAGAATGAAACAAAGTCATGCATATAAACACTATAAATATATATTGGCCCATCAGGCCCTTGAAGTCAGTCAGTGATTTTATAAATTTGACTTTTTAATCTATGAAGATTATTTGGTTCCATCAAATCTGTGAATTCAGAAGAAAGATTTTTGAAATGTTATCCATTTTGACCCCTTTTGGCCCCACCCCTCTGGCCCCTGGGGGTCAGCCAGGACCAATATGGATATGATGTTAAATGCTATCTCAGGCTAATAATTCTAACCCAGATTGACTAATTTCCTATGAAAACTAAGCAAATAATGTTCCTAAATGTGTTTTTCCTATATAAACTATAGTAAATTTGACCCGCTCCCCAGGGGAAAATCTGAGATCCCAGGGCCATGAAATTCACAAATTTTTGTAAAGGGCCTTAAGACCTTCCAATCTATCAAGTGTATCTGGTTCCATCAAATCTGTGAATTCAAAAAGAAGATTTTTGAAATTACCATTTTGACCCCTTTGGCCCCTGGCCCCTGGGGGTCGGCCATGACCAATATGGATATGATGTTAAAATGCTATCTCAGGCTAATAATTCTAACCCAGTTTGACTAATTTCCGTTGAAAAATAGGCAAATAATGCTCATAAATGTGTTTTTCCTATATAAACTAAAGTAAACTTGACCCCCTCCCCAGGCCAAGGGGAAACATGAGACCCCAGGGTCATATTATTCACAATTTTTGTAAAGGACTTTAAGACCTTTCCATCTATGCAGAGTATTTGATTCTACCAGTTCCAGAATTTCAGAAGAAGATTTTTGAAGTTTTAGCCTATTTGACCCGTTTTAGCCCCGCCCCTAAGGCCCCTGGGGATCGGTCATGGAAAATTTGGGGGTTGGGGACCATATAAATCACAAGTTTGATTGTCCTTATGCCTTAGGACGTTTGTACAAAATTTCATTGAAATTGCTTCAGCAGTTTTGGAGAAGAAGTCGAAAATGTAAATTGTTTACGGACATACGACGAACGACGGACGACACACGACGGACAAAAGGCGATTAGAATAGGTCACTTGAGACTTCTTCTCAGGTGACCTAAACAAGTTTGTTATCACTGCTTATCAGAAACTACTGGAGAGTTCTTCTTTAAACTAAATCTATAGGTTTTCCTTGGTCCCAGTCTGTGTACATGCACATTGTATTTCTGGATCAATTGGGAAACAATATGGCTGACAGTTGGTAAAACGTGATTTTGACATTTAAAGTTTGTTTCTGCTATGCAGACTAGCTAAAATTGTACTTTTCTAAAATTAATCAAATATTCCAAGTCAGAAGGAAGGCAAGAATAAGTAGAGAAAAGACTTTTTATGAAGACTGATATGGATCAGACAATATGGAAGGCTTCAAGGTCCCTCTGAGAGTTCTTGTAGAACAGCTAGAAGACTTACTGATGGTCATGTGACGTGGTTAAGCCACTCTCTTTTCATCGGGGTATTGATCTCTAGCATGAGCATGTAAAGGTCAAGGGTCATTTGGCAGATCATGGTAGAATTTTTCCCCGGGTGCTCCGACTTCCTCTGACTCTTAGACCCCTCATGTTTTCCATCGAGAGTGATTTGTATAAGTTATAAACCGGTCATTTATTTTGCACTTGACGTAAAAGAAAAAATCAAGTTTCAGAATTACTGTTCTTTAACACACACGTTACAGACGAATCCTCCCTTCTCCAGGTCACGGGAGCAGCACGATTTACAGATGTTTAGGTGACATTGAGTACACGTTTGTTTCCGGTTGAAGATGAGTCCAAACGTCTGGCAGCATCGGATACAAACATTCTCGTTGAGCTTGGTCTTTTTGGCAAGGACTTCTATTTTAGTGTCCTCCTCCTTCAAGTCTTCTTCAATTTTCCTTAAAAATAAAAATAGAGAAAATGATATTCAAAGGCTGCATTACAGAAACAATAAATTTTATATACAAAAGGGAGAAAAAGTGTAGGATTCCACTAAGATCCCATCATGGTTTTTTACCCAAACACCATTGATCCAACCCTAAACACCGTCTATATACCACCACGATTTCACCTTAGCATCATTCAATGCCACCACGATTTTACCATATCATCATCCGATCTCACCATGATTTCATCCTAACACCATCTGATCCCACCACAATTTTACCATATCATCATCCGATCTCACCACGATTTCACCCTAAACACCATCCGATCCCACACTGATTTCACCCTAACACCGTCTGATCCCACCTCAATTTCACCCAAACACCATCCGATCCCACCATGATTTCACCCTAACATCACCTGATCCCACCACAATTTCACCCAAACACCATCCGATCCCACCATGATTTCACCCTAACATCACCTGATCCCACCACAATTTCACCCTAAACACCATCCGATCCCACACTGATTTCACCCTAACACCATCCGATCCCACCATGATTTCACCCTAACATCATCTGATCCCACCACAATTTCACCCAAACATCATCCGATCCCACCATGATTTCATTCCAATTCCTTTCAATCCCACCACAATTTCACATTAACACCATCTGATCCCACCACGATTTTACCCCAAACATCATCCGGTCTCACCATGATTTCACCCTTACACCATCCGATTTCACCCTAAAATCATCCGATTCCACCATGATTTTACCCTAAAATCATCCGATCCCACCATGATTTTACCCTAAAATCATCTGATCCCACCATGATTTCATCCCAACACCATAGGGGTGTAACAATACATCAGAGTATCGATACATTGTGATTGTATGCCTCTCAACTCGATCAGTCCTTGGCAAATTCAACAAGGTCGATAACATTTGCCGATAGTATACCAAGGTCAGGCGCGGATCCAAGGGGGGGCGGACCCGGCGTACGCCCCCCCTAAAATCGGAGAGAAAAAAAAGAAAAAGGAAAAAGAAGGGAAAAAGAAAGAGGGGAAGGAAGGAAAAGAAGGAAGAAAGAAAAAAAGAGGGGAAGGAAGGAAAAGAAGGAAGAAAGAAAAAAAAGAGGGAGAAAGGAAAAGAGAAAAAAATAAGGAATTAGATAAAGAGTGAGAATTAGACAGAAAGCTCCATTTCCTACCTTTACCTTTTGATGTTATCATTTTAAATCTAAATGTATTCGACTTTGTGGTACATACATGCATGAACATACTTGTATCCAGGCGCAATGGAATAATTTTATTTTCGTGTAAGTTAAGGTTTTATCTCCATCGCTTAAAAGGTACAATGTAAATCCCTTCAAGTATTTACTTTTTCCAAAAAAAAACCCGATAAAATCCCAATATATTAGATATAATTTATTGTCATTCATTATTTCCAATATTGACAGGTTATATCTCGATATCCTTAGCAATAAAAGAAAAGGGGGAGGGGGTGGGTGGAAGGAAGGAACGGGGGGGGGGGGGGGGGGGGGGGGGGGGGGGGGGGGGGGGGGGGGGGGGGGGGGGGGGGGGGGCATAAAATAATCGGGGGGGGGTATGGGGGGTGCCCGAGTGATTTTTTTTCGGGGGGGGGGGGGGGGGGGATACATAGGGACCAATTCGTACCCGGGGGGGGGGGGGGGGGGGGGGGGGGGGGGGGGGGGGGGGGGGGGGGGGGGGGGGGGGGGGGGGGGGGGGGGGGGGGGTGGGGGGGGGGGGGGGGGGGGGATTTTAGGGGTGTAATTCTGTAACTTTATATTCAAAATATGGGGGGGGTCAAAAAATTATAAACGAACATTTTTACATGGGGGGGGGGGGGGGGGGGGGGGGGGGGGGGGGGAGGGGGGGGGGGGGGGGGCGGGGGGGGGACCCCCGGGGGGGGGGGGGGGGGGGGGGGGGGTCCATATAAATATTTAGATTTTGGGGGGGGGGTAAGTAAAAAAAAATTAAATCAAAACTTCAAAAATATAAAAAAATATGGGGGGGGGGGGGGGGGGGGGGGGGGGGGGGGGGGGGGGGGGGGGGGTGTTCATGAAATCCTCAGAATGGGGGGGGGCATCATTTATTCGGGGGAGGGGGGGGCCAAGGGGGGGGGGGGGGGGGGGGGGGGGATTTGGGGGGGGGGGGGGGGGGGGGGGGGGGGGGGGGGGGGGGGGGGGGGGGGGGGGGGGGGGGGGGGGGGGGGGGGGGGTCAGGGGGGGGGGGTACCTTGGGGGTACTCACAGGGGATTGGGGGGGAGGGGGGGGGGGGGGTCACGGGGGGGGGGGGGGGGGGGGGGGGGGATATTCAATCAAAAAGGGGGGGGGGTTTGGGGGGTTAGGGGGGGGGGGGGGGGGGGGGGGGTAACTCTACACCTGGGGGGGGGGGGGGGGGGGGGGGGGGGGGGGGACCAGAATTATTTGGGGGGGGGGGGGGGGGATGTTTTTTTGTCTTTGATATTTACAACATTTAATACATGTTACATGTATCCAGACAAAAATATTACACTACATGGATTTTAAAAGACTCCATTTATACGTAGATATACAAAGAATCAAAATATCATGTATTTTTCCACGTACAGTACAGGTATAACAGACAATACTTATTACCCAATACACATACCCAACAGACAATTTCACCCCAGGTGAAACTGTGGGTATCTAAATATCAGGGTTTGCAAACGTGACTCAAATTGACCTACTTACACAATTCTATGTCTACTTTACAACTGTGGCGTCTGCCAAACCAGACAAGGAAGTAATAATATCAGATATCACCAGGCTCAAATAGAACAGACATTTTGGTCGCTAAACATTTGTTAACATTAGTAACCAATGACAAGGATGGTCTTATTCTGTGTGGGGGGGGGGGGGGGGGGGGGGGGGGGGGGGGGGGGGGGGTGGGGGGGGGGGGGGATTGGGGGGGGGGGGGATATTTTCATCAGAAACTGGGGGGGGGTGACTGATCTGGGGGGGGAAGGGGAAGTAAATTCATGGGGGGGGTGGGGGGGGGGGGGGAAAAGGGGGGGGGAACAACATTGACTATTATCTTAGATTTGGGGGGGGGACCAACTTGATTTAATCCCAGGGGGGGGGTGTGTGTCTGTGGGGGGGGGGGGGGGGGGGGGGTACTTTAAAAAACATTGGGGGGGGATATTTTTAAAATCTTTTTTATATGGGGGGAACTGGGGGGGGGGGGGGGGGGGGGGGGGGGGGGGGGGGGGGGGGGGGGGGGGGGGGGGGGGGGGGGGGGGTATTCATTGAATGGGGGGGGGGGGGAAATTCAATCAAAACATTGTATTTGGGGGGGGGGGGGGGGGGGGGGGGGGGGGGGAAATTCAGGGGGG